>NW_028251596.1:0-66609 GCF_964263255.1 Lissotriton vulgaris | reverse complement strand
CTTTATCAATAACTTATTGCAGAGGTCTTCAAACTTTTGTAGGTTGAGCCCCCCCAGCTGATGTTTTAGATGCTGGGCCCCCCCACCACTTGACAAAAATTTCTGGAAACTGGGACACTACATAATCGACTGCCACGCGCATATCACGAGCCATATCCATCAAATAATGTTCTACACAACAAGAATGTTTAGTAAACTACAGGTTTGTGAGTGGGTGTGGTGAAATGACCGAGGTTTATTATACAGTTTAAAACACAATTTTCCAAGATAAAATGTGCGCAAATTGTTTTTACTAGGATGCTTTGTTCCACACATGACATAGAATAATAATAACACTACCAACATAAATGTGACGGGTGTGCATGTTTTTCACCACAGACGGTCAATCTGTGGATGGATTTTTGCTACTGCTATCCTCAGGTTGTGCTCCACATCTAGTCTTAAACGGTACTCAGTCTTTAATACCGCAAGTGCTGAGAACCCAATCTCACATAAATAGGACGAGATAAAAGGCAAGAGAGTTTTGATAGCAGTTTCTCTCAAAGCTGAATATTCTGCAGATATTTTCAGCCAAAACGGTGACTGTAAGGGAGACAGTGTTATCAGATTTTTCGAGCACTCCCTAGCTCAGTCACAAGAAACAATTTCTTCTTTAGAAAGCATTAACAATAGTGAATAGTGTGAGTGCACCGGGATTAGTGTGAGGGCATTGTGATCTCTGTGTGTGCAGGGTGAGCGTAAAAGTGAAGGGCGAGAATGAGGAGCGAGTTGTCTGAATGCAGGATGCATTCCCAGACACTTGAAGTAACTCAGCATGTTGTGGACGGCGGCATAGGGTTTCAGATATAAGTTAAACTTTTGGTATAAAAGGGATCAGGGTGGAAGAAATAAATGTGCTGATCTTGCAATATTTCCCTGACCAGGTGCCGCGAGCGTGAGGGGTAGGTGTCCTGCCGTTCCAGCGCTTCAATGAAGGTTCCTCTAACCTAATAGCGCTGGCCTCACGGGAGTACGCTGCGAGGCCTTGTCCAATTCCTCTAGGGTCGCCTAAATAGAGCAGGACCCCGCGGCCCTCTTTTTCTCTGACCGAGAGAGGTTGTATTTGCCTTCTGCATCGTGTATGAGCATCTAGTTCATATGTGTTTTTCTGTGTAGTACTTTACTGAGGTCCGGACGAATCGCCGTTTGGCGAGAAACATGTTGACCACACCAGGGGGTTGAGTTAGAGTTCTGTACACCTTTACGGTCTCTAGTTCCCCTCTCACCCCTTTTAACCAGGGAACCAGCCACGTTAATAAAAGTCAGTGTGGACTGTTTTACCCTTTTTTACTTTCCCTCACGTTTGCACTGACTACACTTCTCTTTATCCTCACTCACACCCACCATCGGCAAGGAACTAAAGAACCCCGCCAAAAGAGTACCTGTGGGTACTCCGGCAGACATTGCAGCGCCGGTCGGTCGAGGGGCAGTGAGTCGATGATGACACTGGATACCCTCCAGTAAGGGTGTGTTCCACACCTAATACTCTGGGTGTATGAGGCTCTCTAAGTTCCGACTAGGGAACCCTTCCAGTCACGGTACTAACAATACCAACCCCTCTCTCCACGCATTCACACCATCTCTGGGGAACTTTGTACTCTGCTGCTAGCTGATCTTGCAATAAACTTCCAGTTTTATGGTTAGGGTTGCTAGCTCATTATTGTGATGTCCCAGGCAGTACAAAAATGAGCAGTCACCTAAAGATGCATTGCCAGCACTTGTCTGTGCATACTTTGAACCTCAAATATAAATAGAAAGCACTTTTGCTTGTGTTCTATGGCTTCCTGAATGATCCATGATTGATAATAAAAGGGAACAAAGGCAAAAAAAGTCACATTACAAATGGAGACATACTTCTTTATTTATAACCATATTTAGTGTCAGGACCATCAATTTATAGGCTGTTTAAACAACACAACTTGAAGCCCTTTTACACCTCTGGGCGTTGTGCGCCTGCCAGTGTACTTTTAAAATAAACTTTGTCACACTTTCTGCTAAGAGCTAAGCCTCCCAGGACGGGGTTAAATTGATAGAGCTCATAGCTGCCATGGTTTCAGATTGCTATGTGTGACATCTTCATAATTTGAGTTTCATTATGAGTGACATTTCAACGACTGAGAGTGACACTTTCTTGGGAGCAAAAATCAAGCAATGAAGATGAGAGTAACATATAAATATCAGAAATTACATCCATTTGAGCAACAAGAAACTCTAAGAAGATCTTACAACTGCTGGAAAGCACCAGAAATGGAACAATGCTAATCTGAAACACACTGCGTGACTGCAGTTCTCAGTAACCAAGGAAAGGCAGACACTTACTGCTCAGAAGATGATCTGATCATTCATGACCACGCACTAGCCTAAAAAGCACATTTTATAGCATTGGTCAGCTTGTTATTGAAACTACCCTCACAACCCTAACCCTACTGAATCTCTCCCACCCCAGAGAAAAATTACTATAGCCAGATATACAACACAATAACCAACATACCCTAAAACACGCCAGTCCTGTTGGTGTAACTTATGCTTGTTAGTAGTACATGATGAATGAGTAATTAAGTAAACCTTTAGCATAATGTAACTTGAACAAATGATACTTGTGAAACATAAATCTTGTGTGACGAATCTTGTGTTCAAACAGAATCATAACTGGATGAGTTATTCATAATTGTATTGCCCTGAAGAAGGGTCACAGTAGACCCGAAATGCATTGGGATATGTTATAATTTATGTTTCACAAGTATCATTTGTTCAAGTTACATTATGCTAAAGGTTTACTTGGTTTATTCCATGAAAACTGTCCAACGGCATTTTTGTTTATGATATTGTTTATGTTTTGAGTGCATATATATGAATAGAGTATCACTAAAGCAAGTTATACCTACAAAAACTTTGTGCATTATTTCATGTTGAATAATTTTCGTACTATTGATTAACCAGTTTAAGATTTGAAACCCTAGGGACACACAGTGAGCTCCCGGGCAGACCTAGTGTGCACTAGGCCTCTACAGCGCAGTATTAATTAAGGGTTGTGGGCACAACCACTTATACTGGGAAGCTCCAAAGACCAGATTTAACCTTATAAAGATACGTTGAATAGGACTACTTAGGTGTGCTAGCTACAGATTTACATAGCAGAATGAGTAATTAATACATATTTTGTTGTGAATTAGAGTTAAAAATGATGGAATTCTAAAAATGTTAGACTATGATTTAAACATTACTAAGGTGTGTGGAAGGGAAGCAGTCTTCGGAGTGCTTCAATCTATCACGTTTTTCCTTCATACTGTCTTCTGCATTTTCCCATTTTGTACACTTTCATTCTTTCTCTCTCAACATGTCTCTGAATGTATCCATAAGCACATCATGTCTAACTGTTGTAAAACTCTACAGAAACATAACAGTTGGTAAAAAGAAATAGAATAGTCTTCAGGAATGCAATATAGAGTAAACCATCTGAAATGTAAGCTGGCGTAGCGTGGGTGTTGTGGATTGCCTTCATTTAGGGTGCTAGGTTTTCTTAAGCAATCGTTTAGCACTCTTAGAGAACTTCCACTGCCAGTCACAGTAGCCACTCTGCTGGTTTTGCTGCAGAGTGGACTGGCCTCCGTGGACAATGATCTGCTCTCTGAGTGACACCTTCAGCCTGGGACCGAAATTGTGTTTGAGGGCTGGAGGGAGCGTTCCATCAACTGCCAGGAGGCCTTTTGGTAATTGCAACAGTAAGGGGAAAAAACATCCTGCCAACACCACTCAAGTTTAGAAGCAGGGATAGCCTTAGTAAGGCAGCCCGGTTGAAAAAAAAATTGCCTGTTTTCACCTGGAATGTCTACACTACTAGTGCATAGTAGTGACTGGGGTGCCTTGCCAGCTTTTACATGAAAGGCTAGACACCACCAGATCAGCGTGGGGGCGCAGCCAGTGCTCCGTTCGGATAATGATCCAGATTACAATGTTTTCTTCCATGTGTTGAACAGCACATGAAGAAAGCCTGTTAGGCGGCGCAGACATGAGGCTTGATTGATCACACATTTTGAACCAGGTAGGGCTTGAACTGAAATGCTTCAGCTGCAGTGGGAGGCAAGTAGTCTCCTCTGAAACCGAAGACCAAGGAACAGGACTGTCTCTTTCTTTGCTTTTGGTTTTAGCAGAGGAGACTTCCTGCCTCCCACTGCAGCTGAAGCTTCAGCTCTAACAATTAACCCCCTCCTGGGACGGTGATTAACAGACAAAAGCATGGGCTGGTCGACCTGATGATTTCCCCTCCCTCCCCTCTACTGGAGTTCTCTAGTGAAAGACAACAAAGGTAAGATTTTCGGGTGGAGTGCGCGCCCCACTGAGCTGGAGTCGCGCCCCCCTGGGCGGGCGCGCCCCACAGTATGAAGAACTCTATCTTATTGGAATAGCACAGTATGGCTTGCTCCTACGGGGCACACTACATACCTCATCATTGTCTCCATCTGGTTTGGAAAACACACTAGAGTTGAAGGTCCGTGTACTCTCATTACAATTGCCCATGTTAGCTTCTTCACTGCCCACTTGGTGACTTTTCACCTTAATCATCCTGGCAGTGTTCCACCAACTTCTGTTGTTTACTCTTAGGCCATTACCACAGATCTTATCCACTACCATGGGTTCTGTGTACTTTACATTGCCATTCTTAGTGTGAACAGGCACCTTTACCCACACCAAATCTCCTACTTTAATATGGTGTTGGACAACTCTTTTTCTGGAATAAAAAAAATTCATTTGACATTTTTGGCTTCTACCACCATTCAATCTGGCAAATTAATCTACACCTTCCATGACATTCATCTTTACCCATCTTGGCATCCAACCTGGGCATAATTTGGATGATGCTTTTCTCACCCTCAGTACTACGAAAGGAGGAACCTTGGTTGAAGAATGTGAAGTGGTGCAGTAAAACCAAAGTATTGAATGTACAGCATTCTGTACCACACAATCGCTTGCAATGGCCCACTGGACGCAATTGTTCAACACTCTATTCATGCGCTCCACAAGTCTGTTCATTTTTTATTGATACAACAAGCTCTTACAATGATCAATTCCTCCTTGTTGCAGGAATTTTTGGAATGCTGCACTGACAAATTTTACTCCACTGTTAGAGACAATGGTAGAAGGGAAATCTCACTTAAAAAAATATCCTAAAACAAATCTATGACATTTTAAGGTCTCGTCTGAGCCACCGCATGCGTTGCCCTGACGAGACATTTAGGAGTGAGTTTTAAAAGTGCTACTGCAAGCTTGGCCTCAAGCTTGCGGTTACGCGCGCAGAGCCGCAGAGCCACCATCTTGCTTTCTCTGCACGCACCACTCGTGTGCTTGTTTTCTTTCACATTCGCGGCCGTGCAGCCGCGTCACTTTCGTCCATTACATGCTCTACACATGGGCCTTCCTTCGAGCAGTCCTTGAAGCTGCTGCACACTTTTGAAGCGCCTCCTGGAGCTGCTGATGATGACGTCGGCCACACTGCAGGCTAGTCTCTGTGGTCTTGACCCCCAGAGAGTGTGGGGACTGCTGGCGTCTGAGCAATTACTTACACAGTTTAAAATTCAATGTATTCTCGTTTGTTAATTTATCAAAATCTATTGGATCAAAATATGTAAATCTTCACCTTGACCTTAAACTCCCATAATTATATTAAAAAAGAATGTAGATATTCAGAAACGGTGTAGTTCGTTTATTTCAGCACTCAGTGGAGGAAGCATTTTTGAAAATGTATCTGTTGCAAAACAGTTGACATGACTGAAGTCTTCATCTTTCCGTCACCATAGTGAAAGGTATAGTTAATTATCAAAAACAAAGAAACACACTTAAGTGGAAGGAGTACATAGTGAGCTTCGTCATTGTGGTTTGTATATTTAACAGTACATACCGTTTTCCGCCGTTAATCACTGCAAGCACAGTCTGCAGACATTTCTGGGCTGGTGTGTGGCTGGACACATGTGTTTTCCTTCTCAGCCTGTCACACTTTTAATGAGGGTTGTTCTCCGTTGAACGTTTTATTAAAGTCACATTGAGATCTTAATTGCAACTGACGTTTTAAAGTGACATATTCTCCATGATCCTGTTTCACTTTCTTTTGTGTTTTTTAGATTCAGAGAAGAAATTGCCAGATTCCTCACCCAGTATGGAAAGGCTATGAAGCCATTGAGTCCAGATAATGTAAGAAACAGGCATGCCAAAATATCATATGTTCTTGCCTATTTTGTAATTTCCGTAATATTCTTTTGTGTTCTGTCTACCTTTCACAATCTGTATTTCTGGTGTGTCAGACTCATCTATTTGACTGGAAGTGAGAGCACAAATCGGTACATCACATGATCCTATATCTGAGCCTTCAGCACTGTGGTATATGTATCATCAGCTTTGTATTATTTTTCTCCAAATTTGGTCCCTCTGCTTTCAAATATAATACATTATAGGGGCTACTTTGATCTAAAAAAAAAGTTTTGTCAAAGCTATCAGACACCTTTTATTTATTACTTAAATTGTGATATTGTATGTTCAGTGTACTTCATGTGTAGTAATATAGCCATCTATTGGACAGAACTAGAATTTTTTGACAGTGTTTTACAACAATGCTGGTTTCATTTTCGGGTCACTATTGTAGACAGTCGTTAAAGAGCTAGCAAAGTGGGCTTCCCCTCACCACAATATAAACTTGTATCACTGCCTGCGTTCACACCACAATAGAACCACCCATCTCTGACTGCGTGCACACCACAATAGAAGAAGGCATCACTGCCTGCGTGCACACCACAATAGAACCAGGTATGGTGGCCTGTGTGCACACCACAACAGAATCAGGCACCACTGCCTGCGTGCACACCACAATAGAACCAGGTATGGCTGCCTGTATTCACACCACAACAGAACCAGGCATCACTGCCTGCGTGCACACCACAATAGAAGAAGGGATCACTGCCTGCGTGCACACCACAATAGAACCAGGTATGGCTCCCTGAATGCACACCACAACAGAACCAGGCATCCCCGCCTACGTGCACACCACAATAGAACCAGGCATCGCTGAATATGTGCACACCACAATAGAACCAGGCTTCGCCGCCTACGTGCACAACACAACAGAACCGTGCACACCCCAACAGAACCATGCATCACTGCCGGCGTGCATACCACAACAGAACCAAGCATCGCTGCCTGCGTGCACACCACAATAGAACAAGGTATCACTGACTGCTTGCACACCACAATAGAACAAGGTATGGCTGCCTGTGTGCACACCACAACAGAACCACGCATCACTTCCTGTCTGCACACCACAATAGAACCAAGCGCCACTGTCTGCGTGCACACCACAACAGAACCAGGCATAAATGATGAGTTTTTGGCTTGCATCAGATGTGTTGGCATACATGCTAAATTCAGAGTGCCAAGAAGTGGAGCCATGGCAGATTTTTCTGGAAATATTCTATGATCATATTCAGCACACATCCCTAATCATTTAATCATATACCCTACCTACATTATGATCAGCTGACATGCAGCTGGATGTGTTAATTTAGCATTTTGTTTGCTCAGTTATGTGATACTGACAAATTTCCGGTATGTCATTAGGCCTCAAATAAAAAATTCGATACTCGGGATATCTCCCAAGCTACCAGAAAGATTATTAACCCCATCCTAATTGTATGCACAGACATTTTGGAAACAGCAAACACCCCTTAGCAGTCTGCTCGACGTGCCCCGTAAGGTGGGTGTGCTAGGGAGAAACACTGCTCCTGCTTTTGTTACAGGGGGCTGACATTGCAGCACTGCTACAAAACCGGCCCCAGTAACAAAACTGGCCCCCACAGGTCAAAACCAGGTCCTCACCCTTCCGGCTCACCAGCAAAATGCCCCGTGCTGGAGAAGGGGTTGGAGCCTAAGTCTGGCATGTGACACGTGTCACTCTGTCATGTGGCATATGACACATCTGATGTGACATATGCCATAGATTTTCTACTTGGTCTTTCATTATTATCAGTTGAGCATTTCCAAAGGACTATGTTTCACTCTGCTAAAATAAATAAATTGTTTAAAAAAATAAAAATAATATTAAAAAATAATTTCCCGAGGTGGGGTTTGAACCCTGGTCAAAACTCACTCAAAGCCCCTGTACATTAACAGTGAGCTACCTACTCTGCTGAAAGTTCCCCAGCCAAAGGTATCTATGTCATAGAATAAGGTTGTCAGTCCTTCCTCTATTTCCATTGTCTTTGGACTGTAGATACCAGAAATCTTCTCTCGATTTATTTCATACAGTCTGCCACTAGCCCCATGCATTTCCAATTCTTACACAATAATCCCCAAAATCTCATTCCACTAAATAAGTGATTTCTTTCATAGCAAACCTGTCCCCCCTATCCACGTGCCACACAAGATGCCATTATCAATGCCTGACATGCACTATGAGTAAGGAGGCCATAGTTCTCCCAGATACTGCTAGGGGGTCATTTACAAAGGCACAGCTTTCATTTGTGGAATTTAGAAATAAAATTTAAAAAAAAAAAAAAACGATTTTTCCCACCTGGGGTTTGAACCCTAGTCAAACCTCACTCAAAGCCCCTGCACATACACAGTGAGCCACCTACTCTGCTGAAAGTTCCCCAGCCAAAGGCATCTATGTCATAGAATAAGGATGTCAGTCCTTCCTCTATTTCTATTGTCTTTGGACTGTAGATACCAGAAATCTTCTCTCGATTTACATTCTTTAAATACAAATAGCCCTTCCTTTCATACAGTCTGCCACTAGCCCCATGCATTTCCAATTCTTACACAATCATCCCCAAATTCTCATTCCACTAAATAAGTGATTTCTTTCATAGCAAACCTGTCCCCCCTATCCACGTGCCACACAGCATGCCATTATCAATGCCTGACATGCACTATGAGTAAGGAGGCCATAGTTCTCCCAGATACTGCTAGGGGGTCATTTACAAAGGCACAGCTTTCATTTGTGGAATTTAGAAATAAAATTAAAAAAAAAAAAAAACGATTTTCACCAGCTGGGGTTTGAACCCTGGTCAAAACTCACTCAGAGCCACTGCACATTCCCAGTGAGCCACCTACTCTGCTGAAAGTTCCCCAGCCAAAGGCATCTATGACATAGAATAAGCATGTCAGTCCTTCCTCTATTTCCATTGTCTTAGGACTGTAGATACCAGAAATCTTCTCTCGATTTACATTCTTTAAATACAAATAGCCCTTCCTTTCATACAGTCTGCCACTAGCCCCATGCATTTCCAATTCTTACACAATCATTCACAAATTCTCATTCCACTAAATAAGTGATTTCTTTCATAGCAAACCTGTCCCCCCTATCCACATGCCACACAGCATGGCATCATCAATGCCTCACATGCACTATGACTAAGGAGGCCATAGTTCTCCCAGACACTGATAGGGGGTGATTTACAAAGATATAAAAGGATGTTGTCAGCTTAGAGCGAAATGCTATCCTCAAACTCCGGGGTCCAGCTGATACCACTCATCGAGGGCTGCAAACGCAGCCAGGCAGCGAGCGGTTCCAAGGCCAGAGCAAAGAGGAGAGGGGACGACGGGCATCCCTGTCGCGTGCCTCTCCCCAGTACAAAGGGGCCAGAGACTTTGCCATTCACCACTACCTGGGCCAGCGGCTCCTTGTATAACAGTTTTACCCATCTGATAAATCCCAGGCCGAAACTAAACTTTGCCAGCGCGGCCCAAAGGTATGGCCACTCCACCGTATCGAAGGCCATCATTGCATCCAGGGATGCCAAGATGGCCGGCTCACGTATGGACGCCACTCTCGCGAGGACTCCATGGAGACGCCGCAGGTTCAGTGTGGTATTGCGATGTGGAATAAAGCCGGACTCATCAGGATGGACTAAATCACCAATGACTGTTATCAGGCGATTCGCCAGAACCTTAGCCAGAATCTTAGGCTCGGCGTTCAAAAGTGAAATGGGCCTATAGGATGTACAATGTTCTCGTGGCTTTCCCTCTTTGTGGATAACTGCAATGGTTGCGAGCCTTTGATCACGGGGGAGGAGGCCCGCATCATGCGATTCAAGAAACATAGCCCGGCGTTATGGCGCTATCTTGTCGGGTCTTAGTTTGTACAGTTCAATAGGGAGCCCGTTTGGTCCCATCGCTTTGACCGAACGCACTGAACGGATCGCCAGCGCAATCTCATCAGCAGTCAGTACAGCATCGATCAATTACCTGTCTTCGTCAGCTAGGCGGGGTAAAGCTATGTCTCGCAACAACAAGTGCGAGTCAGTCAAAAGTAACTTTATTTCGATTGAATTTACAATCATAAAAAGTGCATTTAAAAACGAATATTTACAACAGTATAAAAAATTCCATTTGCTCATTAATTACTAATGAAAGCAGAGCGCTATTGCTTCAAAACAATAAGAAATCGTTCAAGTTCAACTAAACACTGACACTCTATGCACAAATATATTATCACAGTAGTCATTTGCGCGGAAATGAAGTCTTAAGGAGCAGTGGTCAGTAATTGGGAATGGATTTTCAAGCAGGCTTTGAGGTAGCAGGCTACAGTTTTGGCAACATACGGGGTGTCTAAGTATTGAAGTGCCAAAAGAGCCGGTCTGCATCTTCTCAATCCTAAGTGCCTGAGAAGTGGGACCAGCCAACGTTTCCGCGGGGTCTCATAAAGACTGCAGAAGAAGGTTACATGCAGGGTTGACTGGCGAGTATGACCATCACATGGACAGTTAGCTATTTCACGTGACCAATCAGAGGGCACAGGCAGTGAGACAAGGCGATAAAATACATCAAACCGAAATCTGGTTAAAACATATCTCTCATAATTAGACAAAAAAAAGACAGATAAGGTTGAATGCCATAGGAGGATTGAATCATCGTTAAATGAACATTTGACTTTTTACCAAGTTCTGAACACAAACGTAAATCGCTTAAATGGGCGACACATAGTTTTTTCAAAGTTTTCAAAGGTATAGCCAATAGAGATTCAGGGTCAGTGAAATATGCAGGGCAATTCAGATCATTCAAAAATTTAAAAACATATAACAGCCAGGGAATCTTTTTCCAATAGGTCAGTGTGAGACAGTCAGATATTAGTGACCTAGTAAGATGACATTGCTCCTGAGTCCATATACGATGCCATAGGAGAATCGGCTGGTACCTAATGATGTCAGTTAGATACTCCCAGCCGAGCTCCATATGGGTGCCGTAAGTAGGAGCACTTCGGGGAAGGGCTAATATATATTTCAAAAAGTCATTTTCGATAATTTGAAGCTCATCTGCGGGCGTATAGCCCCATACACCAGCCCCGTACATGGCCACGCTCATGCATTTAGCTTGGTAGATCTTCAAAATCACAGCAGGGGCGGGCTTGCCCAGTTTCCTTGAGAATGAAGTCAACGCCGATGTTGTGCGTTGAAACTGCAATTTCTTGCTGGAAATGGCAGGTTTCCAGGACAGATGCTTATCAATGAGAATACCTACATAAGGGTAGGTGTTAGCAGTTTCTAACCTGGTCTTCTCAATAAAAGGAGATTTGCATTTTTGGGCTTTCTTGCCAATATTCATAACAAAAGTCTTGGACTTATTAACTTTAAGTCCAAGAGAAAGCATGAATTGGCAGTATTTATCTAGTTGAATCTGTAGTTGGTTAGGTGTCCTTGCTAGGATGACAGAATCATCTGCATATAATAATGCAGGGATTGGGCGGGTGTTTATGCAGGGGAGATCTTTACTATCAACTAGCATCGCTTGCTCCAGTCCATTAGTGTAGATGTTAAATAAGAATGGAGCAAGGACGCAACCCTGCCTAACGCCTTTTGCAATGTTAAAGGATTCAGAAAGCTCCCCTTTGATGCCGTATCTCACACAAGCTTTTGCATCCGAGTATAACTCTCGGAGGAAATTCAGCAGTGCAAGATCTATGCCCAGATTACTCAAGATCGCCCATAGCTTGGAATGAATTACGCAGTCGAATGCGGAACTCAAGTCCACATAGACTAGGTAAAGATTACCGCCTTTGGCCCAGGCGTATTTACCCATAAGCAGAGTCAGGTTTAAGGCTTGTTCTACAGTGCCCAGACCCTCCTGGAAACCAAACTGTAAGTCGGTTAAGATCTTATTCTCTGTGGCCCAGTCCCGTAGTCGCTCCAGAATTAATCTGCCGGCGACCTTGCCCAGAGAATCCAAGAGGGAGATGGGCCTGTAGCAGGCTGGGTTGTCCCGTTCTCCCTTTTTAAATATGGGTAGGAGCACAGAAGTGGACCAAGAATCAATAAGGCCAATCTGAGTCACTGCGGACATGACCTGCGTAACAATTGGGGACCATAGGTCTATGTTGCTAACAAAGATGTCTAAGGGGACCCCATCAGGACCGGGCGCTTTACCGGTCTTTGAGGAGGTCAGCGCCGCGGTCACCTCCACTAGATCGAAGTGGAGGTCAATAGGGTAGATATTGTTACTAGTGACAGCTGCGGCCACTAGTCTAGGAGCCTCAGTTGTCAAGGTGGGGTCCCCGAAGATCTGCGAGTAGTGTGCTACCCATTTATCAGCGGGTACTGCCACGTCAAGATGCCGTACAGCAGTTGCATCAGCTAGGAAAAGGGCCTTAACTGTTCTCCAAAACAGGGTACAGTCCTTGCTTAGTGTGCTCTGGTGTAGTTGGGCCCAGAGATTATTTTTTATTTCCCGTTTACAGGATTTTTGTGCCATCTTATAGTTTTTTCTTAAAGACGCAATTAGGGGCTGGTCCCTGACTTGATTGTGTAGAGCGTTTTTTAGTGCACGCTGGGCTTTACGGCAATGGGAATCAAACCACCCACTGGAATCCTTATTGTTATCGTGAGTCTTATGTTGGCGAGTAAGCTCTTGTCTGATGGCTTCTAAGATTTTAACGAAGCTAGAGAGGATCAGCTGAGGGGATGATGACATCTCCAAACACTGATAGATTAAGGGAAGGGTTTTTTGGATGATCTTGCTAGTGGCCTCTGAGGGATTGATCATCGACCATTTGAGAGTATAGCCATTAATTTTACTCATCTCCAGGGAATGCTGCGTTAAGAGGCTTGTTTTTGGACAGGCTAAGGATGGGGTATTTAACCTCTTCGACGCTAATGACAAGGGTAACTCGTCATGAACTTTCCATTCATTTCAATGGAAAATGAATGTAAAATATTAAGGTGCCATAGCAGCGAAGTGGTTAATACTATAGTGGTGCTGTTTGAGTAGTGATCGCTTGAGGGATCGGTACCAGTTGTAAAGTATTTCAATCGGTTGTTTAAAGATTGGGAACATAAGATAAAATCAATAATTGTGCTAAATCCTCTACCGTGAAAAGTCGTCTTGAACTCAACAGCAGGACTCACTAAAATGTTCGCGAATTCAAGTTCTAGAGCAAAAATACAGTTATTTAAAGCGTCACCAATACTACTGTGGGCGAAGTGGGCCAGGGGGGCGTCGTGCTCGTCTTGGAGCCCACAAATACCTTTGTTATAGTTGTTACACAAATAAACATTGAAATCCCCACCCCACACAACATGGCATTGTAGCTGTTGGTTCTTGGCTTTCTGATCTTGTAAATATAAAGTGATTTCCAACAAAGATTTTACACAGTCACCAGGCGTGGAATTATTGTACATATTGATGAAATAATAACAAGAACTATTGTCTGGAACTAATTTGAGAATTTGAAAGATTGGAAAGACTAACGGGACTTCCGTGGTCGCAAAAGGAATTAAGTTGGAAATGTAAATGGCTAAGCCACCCTTGGGTCTTCCATGAGTGGACGGTATGGCCGGACGATGGAATGTTTTGAAGCCCTGGATGTGAATAGGATCAATTGCCCAGGTTTCTTGAAGGCAGATTAGCTTATATTTATTGGTCACTTCTAGCCAGGACTGGAGATGGATTTTGGATCTAAGGCCAGCTACGTTCCAGTATATGACTGGAAGATCCTGGGTTGATGAAAAAATAGGGTTTGAAAACTGAGGTTCAGCAGAGGAGTGTGGGGGTTGGGACAAGGACTGAGTGGTTGGGACGGAAAGGGAGAGGGTAGGTTTTGGATCACTGAGTTGAAGAATAATAGGTTGTTGGCTCAGAGGTGAGTCAACTGGGGTAGCTGACAAAGTGTGACACAAATCCTGGTGAGTAGAAGTTGACGGCTGTTGGGTCAAGGGTTGCTGGGGAGGACAAGACTCGGGCTGGGTACCAGACAGGGGTGGCAAAATAGAGCCGACCGTCCGAGTGCTCTTACAGGAGTGTTTGGGGTTGGGCGGAACATTGTTGGGGCCACTGTCTGAGATGGGTAGAGTTGGTGGTCAGTCCACCATATCCAAACAGTCATATCTATTGGATAATGGTGGGCCTCTCCAGTTGTTAAAGTTGTTAAAGTGGCCTGGTGGTGGATTGCTAAAACCGTACCCAGACCACTGGTCTCGATCTCTAATCCCACCCCAGTTCCCTACCCTCGTCCAGGACCACGGAGGACCAGCGTTACGTTGTGTAGTCGGGGGATAGAAGTACGACAGATTGTGAGTGGCTATCCCTTCAGTAGAGGTATGATCACCCCAGGAGCAGATATGCTCGACTGTATTGGGATCTGCAAAGTTTACTATAACGCAGTCGCCCTGGATGTTTTTCGGTTCGTTGCCTAGCCAAGGCACTCTGCGCACTGTAGTAACTCTGTTGTCCATAAAGATTGGAAGAGGTCTGTTGCTGGACAACCAGTATATTACTTTGTTTTTTAAAGACCATACCGGTTCGTCTTGGTTTGGGGAGAGTTCCGGAACACCAGTCATTATTGCTACATATGGAGAAGCCTCGGGTGGGAGATGAATAGGGGGAGTCCTTCTCTTACGGTTTTTCGGAATGGTATTGAATCCAGTAGAGTTTTTGGGATGGGTGGGGGCAGGAGTGGGGACTGCGGTGGTAGAAAGGGAAGAAAGAGGATTTAAATGGGTAGATGATGTTGGGTTGGGATTGGTTGCAGAATGTGACGGTAAGGGATTAGTGGATTTGGGAGGTGGTTGCGGCTTGTTTGTAGGTGCTAAAGAATGTTTTTGAGTAGGCTTCTCTGGGGCTTTTTGTTTGTTGGTGTTGGGATTCTGCGCAGAGGTTACAGGCTTTGATGTTTTTACGTTTAAAGTAGTGGGCCTACCTTGCGCCAAGTTGGAATCCTTCTTGTTTCCCTTACTTTGGTTTAGTCCTAGAGACAGTTGAGTCAGTTGGGACTGAACCAAGTGTAGAGCCTTTTCAATTGGTTCCAAGTGGGATTTAAATAAATCTCCAATTCTGGTAAGCAGTAAGCTATCGTTGCTACATGTGTTAGTTGTAAGGCTACCATTTTCCATGTCTCCTCCACTGTCATAGCTACTGGAGCTAGTACAGCTGATATTCGGGTTAACAGAGATAGGATCCACTGCTTGTGCACTTGACAGTGAAGGAGAATGGTGGGGGGTTGAAGGGTTAAAGATTTGCGGGGGAGGATCAGAGACAGAAGGAGTTGCAAGGATAGTTGTAGAAGAAGGAATGGTGGAGTGGTGGGACTTAGTAGTTGCCTTCTTCTTCAATTTTTTGGGAATTGCTCCTTCTCGTATACCCCTGGCTATTGGGGAGGAGGGGGGATTATCTGGTTGGGTAACAAAAATAACTGGAGATTTTTCAAGAGAGAAATGGGATTCGGAAAGATCTAGGGATGCAGATAGGTCCACTGTGCGGGGGACGGTGTGCATTTCTGCATGTGCTGTCACTGGCGGGGGCAGATCAACAGGACGAAGGGGGGTTTTTGCAGTGGCCAGTAAGCCCATTGAAGAGCGTCTGTCAATCATCAGGTCCTGTGAGATCCTCCGGTCCAATAGAATGATAACCCTGCTCAATGGCATCGCTAGCTTTCGTTATAAATTGGTCTATTGGCCCAATGACCTCAGCTGCAGATTGAGCCTGCTTTTTAACAGTATTCCTGGTGGTTCTCGGACACATTGTACCATAAGGATCGTAACAGTAGTAAGGTACAATGAAACTTCTAAGGCCAAATAGCAAAAATAGATGTTTTGTCAGTGGCAAAATATAAAAGCAAACTGAAAATAGGGTGGCCCAGTCCAGTCCTGCCCGGTCTTGAACGGGCTTAAACGGGCCCGCCCTTGGCCCGGGCTTCGCCCGCGCTTCGCCCCGCGCGCGTCCCGCGGTGCGTTTGGGTCTGTTCAATTTATGGTGAGCTAGTTAGGGGGCGTGGCCGCCGGGGGAAGAGGCACCAGCTGTTAGGTGTAGAGGCTGCTGGTCCTCGCACTCCCCCGGTGGAGCCAACAGGTAGCCTCAAGGTCTAGTGCACGCTGGGAGAAGCTCCCACCAGCGGCGCGACCTTTCCTGTGCAGATTAGGTGTTGCAAAGCGCCCTCCGAGTTCAGCGTTCAGGTATCCATCTTGTTGGCAAGTAGAGTTTAAGCAAATGAGCGGCAAATGCGAGTCCTCTTCGGGTCTGTCCGATACGGGAGAATAAACCCCCTGAAAATATTCTGCGAAGCGTTCCACTATTTCCACTGGGTCAGTAACTCTCATACCACTCTGACTTTCAATCACCGGAACCACCCGACTCGCTCTCTCCTTCTTGTCCAGCCATGCAATCAATTTACCTGCCTTATCCCCAACATCATACAAACGCCCCTGCTGCTCTCTACTCATGGATCTGGCAGCGTCAGTGACCAGTGCTTTATAATCACTCTGTTTGAGACTAAGAGCATGAAATTTCTCCTGAGTAACATCATGTTCCAAATCTTCTTCCAACTCGTCTATTTCGGATTCAAGTCGTATTACTTCTTCATGTTTACTCCTCTTGGCACAGGAAATCAACGACAAAGCCTGCCCACGGATAACTGTTTTGAAAGCCTCCCAAAGTGAAACAGCAGAAGACACTGACCCCAAGTTTTCAAATAAATAGTGCTCTATAGACTTAACCAATGCTGCACGGGTCCTAGGGTTGCGGAGGTACCATGGGTTTATGGGAGCTAACCTCCCTTCTGCTCCAACACCAGTATCCAACACCATGAGTAGCGATAAGTGATCTGAAATGCCACGAGGCAGATGTCTAACCTCCTTAACCATCATGGCCTGCGCCGCTGGCATCAGTACATAATCAAGCCTAGAGAGGCTGCCATGTGCCCCGGAGTGGAAGGTGTATTGTGTCTGCCCAGGGTGTAGCAAGCGCCGACAATCTACTAATCCCAAAGTGTCCATAAGCCTACTCAGCCAAGCCTTTGATCCCGGCAGGTCCCTAGGTGGATAACGAGCTTCCCTCCCACAAACAACCGAAATAAAGTCACCACCCACTATCAGGAATCCTTCCGGGAGATTCAGAAATACTTTACTGATATCTTCAAATGTGGACTATTGCAGACCAGGTGGGACATAAACAGACATTAGAAGTATGGTCTTTACCTCCCATCTGCCCACTATTACTGCATAACGTCCCCTGTCATCATAAATCACCTCGTCAATTTCCAAGCGGAGGGAGGCTCTGATCATTACCCCCACCCCGAGACCCGGAGGTGAAGCCCGAATGAGCGACAAGACGATAACCTCGTCTGCTCATGGATGAGCAGGAATTTTCTATAAGGTGTGTCTCTTGTAGCAGGACCACATCTGGTGACATTCTCTTGAGTAGTTGGAGAACCACCCCTCTTTTAATTCTGTCCCCGAGACCATTGACATTCCATGACATTAGTCTCAACCCCCTATCCCCCATCCCAATAGTGACCACCACCCCATCCCAGAGAAAGACGCATCACCAGCGGACAATAAGCAAACGATACGGCACCTTGTGTTAAACCAAACCAAATCAAACCCCAACACCCAACCCCCGCCCCCCAACCAGAAAACCAAGCATCTACCCCCCTCCTTGCATTCTGCGTCTGACCCATCAGCCACCCCAACTTGCAGTGTGCCTGTCGTCCCATTCACTAACTAGTCTACAAAAAGAAACCCCAGAGGAGGACGAGTCCCTGTCCCTCCCGCCACCTCGTAGAAGCAGCAAAACATATTTATACATACGATATGCGACCCCCAGCAGTACACTATGCAATAGTTCAGTGAACCTAGTCAATATTCCTTATTCTTGCGCCGATCCGCCGTCTTCCGTACCCCCAGAGCGGTCTGCCGGATCTCTTCTCACGGGCAGAGTGTCAAGCCAGTCACTAACCACATCTGGGCGGTCAAAGAAAAAGGCCTTGTCCTCATATTCGACCCGCAACCGTGCAGGGAAGAGCATAGCGTACTTCAAATCCATGTCTCGCATCCGCCTTTTTACTCCTTGAAAGGCCAATCGTTGTTTTTGGACAGATTGAGTGACGTCCGGGTAGAAGCTCACTGTAGTATTCTCAAACTTGACGGGTCCACCCACTCTCGAGGCCTGCAAAATAGCGTCTCTATCGCGGAAGTTGAAAATCCTAGCGATAATAGGACTTGGTGGGGCACCCGGCTTCGGCCTCCCGCCCGGCACTCTGTGCGCCCGTTCCACCGCGAAGAATTTACTCAAGCCTTTGGGGGCAAGATGATTGAGGGCCAGATCTTCCACAAAAAGATCCGTTGCGGTTTCTTCTGATTTTTCAGGAATACCAATAATGCGTATGTTATTCCGCCTTGCACGCCTTTCGGAATCCTCCAATCGGCGGGCAAACTGTTCGTTGGCAGTTTGCAAATTACGGACCTCCGTTTGCAAGTCAGAAACGTCGGTAGTGAGACTGGCTGTGGCCAAATCTAGGGATTTTACCTTCTCGTTCGTTTTGTAGAGGTCCGCCCTGATTAAGGTGACATTCACAGCCACGGTATCCAACTTTAAAGCCAGAGCCTCGTATTGTTGTCCGATTGAAGTTTTCATGCCAGCAATGGCGCCCATGACGACTTGGAGGCTCAATTCCTCTGGGTCTTCAAAAGTCACATTCGCCCCTCCGGTAGTTTTAGGGATGGTACCGGGTGATCCCCTCGGCTGGGTGAATCGTTCGATACTATCCGCCTGCGTCACACTGCCCCTGCCGGTGATCTTGGTCTTCCGCCGGTCTCCGTCTTGCTTGCCCGCCATATTGGGTTCTGTGCCCCGGAGGGCCCTGTGCGACCTGGTGTCAATATCCGCACTTCGTAGTCAAGTCAAGTCAAGTCAGAGAATTTATATAGCGCACTACATACCCAGAGGGTCTCAAGGCGCTTAGAAGGGGAGGAGGATTACTTGTCAAATATCCACGTTTTAAGTTGCTTTCTGAATGCTAGGTGGTTCTGGGTAAGGCGAAGGTAAGCGGGGAGTGAGTTCCATGTTTTAGCAGCCAGGTATGAGAAGGATCTGCCTCCCATGGTGGTCTTGTTGATGCGAGGTACAGTGGCGAGGGCTTGGCTGGAAGAACGTAGTTGGCGGGAGGGGGTGTAGAAGGACAGTCGTGAGTTGAGGCATTCTGGTCCGATGTCGTAGAGTAATTTGTGTGCGTGGGTTAGCAGTCGGAAAGTGATCCTCTTATTGACGGGTAGCCAGTGGAGGTCTTTAAGGTGACCAGAGATGTGTTCGTTGCGTGGGATGTCTAATATGATCCTGGCTGAGGCGTTTTGGATTCGTTGGAGTTTCTTCTGGAGTTTAGCGGTAGTGCCTGCGTAGAGGGTGTTTCCGTAGTCCAGTCGGCTCGTGACTAGAGCATGGGTGACTGTTTTCCTTGTTTCGGTGGGGATCCAGCGGAATGTTTTTCTGAGCATGCGAAGAATGTTGAAGCAGGAAGAGGATACGGCGCTGACTTGTCTGTTCATTGAGAGTGAAGAATCAAGGATGACGCCTAGGTTCCGTGCGTGGTCTGTCGGGATGGGTGCTTTTCCGAGGGCTTCCGGCCACCAGGAGTTGTCCCATGCAGAGGGGGATGTACCTAAGATGAGGACTTCTGTTTTGTCTGAGTTTAGTTTCAGACGGCTTTGTTTCATCCATTCGGCAACTTCTTTCATTCCTTCGTGTAGGTTAGTTTTGGCGGTGCTGGGGTCATTGGTGAGGGAAAGGATTAGTTGAGTGTCATCCGCGTAGCCCACTAGAATTCAAATGTTCAGGTTGAGAAAGGGTTTCTCCCGGTCCGCACCAAGTACTTGCGGTAGATACACTGCAGAGTGAAGCGCCCAGCGGAGGCCGATGATCAATCTGTCGATAACACCCTCGCTCACCAGTGAGGTCTCAAAAACGAAACCGAAAGTTGACCAGGGGTATCGATCCCACTGCAGCTAGCCGTTGTTCTTCAACTACTGCCTGGGTATTGGTGCCACTTGAGCTCCATGCCCTTCCACCCCTGTGGGCCAGAAAGTTGCGATCGGTGTAATTCATTTTCCCAATGTCCAAATCGATTTTGGAAAGCAGCTAGTGCCTCTGCCGGGTCTGCACTTCAATATTCCATCCGAATAATCCGGATTCGTTTCAGTATATATGTAGGAGGCAGCGAGGGTCTCGGGAGCTCTTAGCTCACGCGGCCATCTCGGATGCTCGCGAAGCTTTTCCCCATGTACCAATCTTAACTGAAGACATTAACCCTCCAACGCATTCAGGTGAAATTGTGTACGTGGCAGCCCAACAGCTGTGTTAATTAAACACAGCTCATCATTACATACCCCTCTTTGCTCGCTGATTCGCAGCATGGTACACTGTATGAATCTACTCTTAACAGTTGACGTCTCACAAAAAGATATATGCTTTAATAATTCCAAAAATCCGATAATGTAACCAGCAATCCTCCAAACTCCCAATCTGAGATAACATTCAAAACAATCCTGGGTGGTGCGCTGCAAACTGCTATACTTTAGAGTACAGTCCTCGTTTCTAGCGTCTCAGGGGCTCCCCATGCGCAGGCAACATACAATATAGTTGGGGCAAACTTCATATGTTAACTCAGCAATATTTCACAAATCAGCAATAAAATATACGTTTCAGTCGTACCGTTTCCCTCATGTATTTCAGTGTTCAACACAGTATTGAGAAAATACTGTGGATTAGTAACAGCATGCATCCCAGGTGTCTACGCGTCTAGCAACAGCATTCCCCCACAAATACACCCCAATACCTCAATTTATAGTCCATACAAATACAGGAGCTTGCAGCGTTTATGCAATCAAGTACGCCGTCTGCTGGTTGACATCCACTTTTCCTACTGAATCCTGCGAATTCTGTAGGCCATATATCTGTTCGTCATCACTAGACATGTCTCATTTGCTGGATTTAGATGCATTCTCTTCATCGGGGAACCCCTGATCTCTGCAACTGCCTGCATGGTGTCTTGCTGTCAGCTCAGGATCAGCTCCGAGCGTGGACCCACAAGTGGCAACGGCGGTGTCCTTATTCTCGTATAACGTTACTCTCTCCGCCAGTTGCGAAAAGGGCCTTTCATTTTCGGTAGCCTTGTTGTTGTGGCCATGTCCCGAGGCCCGCACATTGGTGAAGGTTTCCAGCCAGTCCTCCACCTGATGCTGATAAGGCTGGCCCTCTATTAGCACGTATTCTCAGAGATTACCCCCCACATCCCCTGATCCATGAGATAACCACTAGCGCTGGGGATACCCTGAATATACAATGGGATATAAATGCAGCATTTTGTGAATATTGCCAAGACTTGTAACAGTCCCCCCCCCCACCATTGGTGGAAGACCCCTTGATGCCATTTTGAACAGGCGCACAGTTCCCACAATTTGAAAAAACAGCGCAGGACGCTCTATCTGGCACTATCACAAGGTCTGAAATCAAGGCAGCCATCAGGAGCCTCCCTCAAAACAAGGACCCAGGTCTGGACGGCCTCCCGTCCGAATTCAATGCCACGTTTGCGGATACTCTTGTGCCACAACTAGAGAAACTGTGTAATGCTGCGCTGTTCTCGGGGTCATTGCCACCCACCATGAGACAGGCACTCTTAATGTCTCTCTCCAAACCAGCACGCCAGGCAATGTATCTTTCAGAGTTCCCCCCAACTATCTCTAATCACTACAGACTACAATCTATTCAGTAAAGTACTGGCTGGCTGCCTACTTCCATATTTACACAACCTAATCCAACCAGATCAATGTGGGTTTGTACCAGTGCAGTGCACTTCACTTAACATCAGCAGGTTTTACCATGTTATGACTGCAACCCCCAAGGAGAGAGCCCACGCAGGTTGTATCACCTTGGATCTGAGACAGGCATTCGATATGCTCATATTGGACTACATATTCCCAGCACTTGAACTATTTGGCATCCCGCCGGGTTATTTAATGTGGGTCAGGCTCCTGTACAAGGACCCCAGGGCAAGGGCCCGTACAGGGCGACATATCTCGGAGGAGTACCCGGTTTGAAAAGGCACACGGCAGGGTTGCCCACTGTCTCCTCTGTTGTTTGTGCTGGCCCTGGAGCCTTAGCCCTTAGGGTACGGTTATCGGCTGTACAACCGGCCATACGTATCGGCCAAACAACACACATTATCTCCGCATATAAAACGATGACATCCCGAGTTAAACATCTGGAATCCTGGGATGCGGCTTCTCCCCAAGTCTTGAACCAATTTCCCTTGCTCTCATTGGAGGGTCTCAACCTCCTATTAGACAAAACGAAATCTGCTTCTCCTTTGGACCCGGTTCCTTTGAGAATACTAAAGGACTGTAGGGACATCATTCTTCCTCCAATGTTGGAAATTATGACTGGAGCTCTGGAGCAAGGTATCTTCCCGGTGGCATGGAAGAGGGCCATTGTAAAACCTCTCCTTAAAAAGCCCACCCTTGACCCTGGTCTATTGAAGACCTTTAGGCCTATATCCCTTTTGCCGGCCCGTGCCAAGATGTTGGAGGCCCATCTGAATTACCATCTTTCCAACTTTCTGGATGCTTCAGGATTCTTGGACGGGTCCCAACATGGCTTTAGAAAGCTACATAGCACAGAGTCTGCATTGACGAAGGTCGCAGATAACATCCGTCGGAAAGTCGATCTGGGACAGACTACCGTGTTAGTTCTGCTGGATCTTACAGCAGCATTTGATACCCTGTCTCCCGGTACTTTAACATCTAGGTTAAGGGAGGCAGGGGTAGCAGGACCGGCCCTGAGTCTCCTAAACTCCTTTCTACATCAGCGAGAGCAGCGAGTGATGCTTGGGATCACCTCTCCCCTGTCAAGTCGTTGCAATGTGGGGTGCCACAGGGGTCGGCATTGAGTCCGACCCTGTTCAATATCTACGTGGCCCCCCTTGCAAGACTTGTAAGATCTCAGGGGATGGAGGTAGTGTCGTATGCCGACGACACGCAGATTATGGTGTCCCTGACTCACTCCGTGAATGTCACCGCGTCCAACTTTAAGTCCTGTATGCAACTTGTTGCAGACTGGATGATTCTCAACTCATTAAAGTTGAACGGTGACAAAACGGAGGTCCTGGTCTTCGGCAAAGACCAGGAAATGTGGTCAGGTGAGTGGTGGCCCTCATCTTTAGGCATCTGCCCCACACCCACACAATCTGCTAGGAACCTAGGCGTCATTTTTGACACCAGGCTCTCCATGGAACTGCAGGTGAATAGGACAGTGGCCACCTGTTGGGGTGTCATCAGGATTCTGAAAAGAATCGCGTACTATCTTTCCCCACAGGCACGAAAACAGGTTGTGATCGCCCTCGTTGGCTCAAGGCTGGATTACTGTAATTCACTCTATGCCGGGGCCAACAAGGGCCTTCTTCAACGCCTGCAGGTTGTGCAAAATGCCGCGGCGCGCTTCGTTCTGGCCTTGCCGTGGATGTCCTCTGCGACCTCGGCAAGGAAGAATCTCCATTGGCTGCCTATCCCTTTCAGAGTCTCTTTTAAACTTCTCTGTCTTACTTATAGCGCCCTGAGGGCAGGCCCGACTGATGCCTTGGGTTCTTTGCTCTCTAGGTATGTTCCAATCAGATGCCTTCGCTCGCTAGAGCTTAATCAACTGGTAGTCCCACGCGCTAGGATGGCAAGATGGGGGAGCAAGGCCTTCTCCATCCTTGCACCTCAACTTTGGAACACTCTTGCCTTGGAGATCAAACTACAGCCCTCACTTGATCTTTTCAAGAAAGCTCTGAAAACTTGGTGTTTTACCAAAGCCTATCAGTGAGCTCGTGTCTCTGTTTGCCCGCAGCTAATTTTTGAGTTAGGCGCCTTGACGCCCACTGGGCATAGTAGCGCGTAGACAAATCACATTTCATTCATTCATTCATTCATTCATCATTCTGTATGCTTAAGACCTCACCTCTCTATCACTGGCCACAGGCATTTTTTATGCTTTTGCGTTGCTTTCGGGCATCAGAATTAATGTCAGTGTGTATTATGTCTTTTTTCCCGGCAAGGGGATTGCCCAGAGACGGTTCAGTTTTGCCCTCATTCTTTAAAAGTCGCAGCACATACTTTAAAATATCTGGGTATACAGATTTATCGCTCAACACCAAACCTCATTGACGTTAACCTAGGTAAGGCTATGCGCTCGCTACACTCACATGTAACCTTCTGGTCCTCCCTACTGCTATCATAGATGTGCCGAGTGGCAATTTTGAAAATGGTAGTCCTCCCCTTGCTACTGTATTTCTTAACCAATTTGCCGGTTGTGATCCCGACCCTGCTGCTTAACTATGAACATCACTCTTTCTTTTTTGATTTGGGGAAGTGGCCACCGCAGAGTAGGACTGAATAAGCTGCAACTGGACACTGATAAAGGGGACTAGGTTACAGTGGCTCTCAGATTGGCTTTCAGGGCGTAACTTACATTAAATAAAATTATTCACCTGCCGATGTGGATCGCGGACGGGTTCATACTCTGATCCTACCAGAGGCTAAGATTCCGACCGATGCTCGCTGCTTTTACGCACAGCTCTCATTTATTATAAATAATCCACACACTACACACGTGGCTGCCTCCCGTACTCTGACACCATACCACTACTTGGGATCCTGACCCCAAATGGCCTCCTCACTAAACTGAGACTGCTCCCCTGGGCTGAAGGCGGTTTAGCTAGAGTGGGAGACCTATTTCACAACAGCACATTTATGGAACACGACAATTTTGTCTGGAGCAAAGGAGTCACGGATGCATTAGATTTACTACATGCCACACTTCTGCAATATGTAAAGAAACATTCGTCCCCCCACAGGGAGAAACCTCCCCACCATGAAATGGTCTTCATAACCTACCTGATAGTGAATGGCCGACACCTCACCAACTGGCTTTACAGAGGCATTACTAACCAAACTAGAATTTCACAGAATGTTTTAAGCAACAAATGCACCGAAGACTTGGGTACAGGCATGATGTATGGGGACTGGAGCAGGTCCTTGGCATACCCTTTGAGAATCCCACGGAATGCCAAATTCAACTTCATTCAATACATTTTTTTGCAGAGGGCATATCTCACCCTGCACCTTCTGCAGCGTATCTTCCCAGCCACACAGCACTGCTGTCCTAGATGTAAAATATAAGATGCTAACCTGCTATGTATGTTATGTCAATACACCGTGATTATGTCTTACTGGTTAGAATTGTTATCACTGATATCAGCTATGGTTGGTGTCCCCATTCCGCGTACTCCTGCAGTATTCCTTTTGGGATTGATGCGGCTCCATAAGGCGCAGAAAGAACAACTTCGCTTTATAGACTTGCCTCTACTCCTGACTAAGCAATCCATTACGATGAGGTGGAGGTTGGCTGGTCCCCCACAGCTTCATGGCTGGCATGGGGTAGTGGTGTAATGAAGCGGGTCGGAGAGTGCTGCTATCCGCCTGGAGGAAGACCTGGGTTTGTGAACAAAAAATATCTCTTTAGACTGTGTCAGTATCCTGGAGTCGTTGGAGGCTCTGGCCCCGCTGCCATTGCATGTAGCTCGAAATTAGCACCTGTCTTATTATATACAGCATCGCCGTACGATCCCCTCCCCACTCGCCACCCCGCTCCCGCCTCCCAGCTGCTCCTCCCTCGCTACGCCCTCGCCACTATCTACTTATGACAGATGCATTTACGCGCAGCGGGCGCGCCCTAAGCGCACCGAAGGCGCGCCAAAGGTAAGCCCGTCTACGTCCATCTGCGCCTTGACCGCGCCTAGCGGAAGACCCCCTGGCCCCCGCAAAAACCACTCCACCCGCCTAACGTACGATGTCGCAACCCTCTCTGCACTTAACACCGGCCGACTACCCGACTGCCACCGAGCCGCCCCAGGACGCACCCATGGACCCTTCACCTGCCAATCCTGCAAGTTCTGCTGCATCAGGACCCACACTGCAACCACTACCGCCAAACAGAGCCCAAACAACAACCACCTAAAGTGGATCCTGCTCAACACGCGCTCGGTCCCCAAACACGCCATTGAACTATGGAACCTACTCAACACCACATCACCGGACGTTGCCTTTCTTACAGAAACCTGGATGAACGCCTCATCAGCGCCCGACATCTCCGTAGCCATCCCGGACGGATACAAGATCATCCGAAAGGACCGCATCAACCAAACAGGAGGAGGCATCGCCATCGTTCACAAGAACACCATCCACATCACGACCAGCTCCGACGACACCCTCACAGCTGCCGAACACCTTCACTTCCAGATACACACCGACCCCAAGACCACACTTAGAGGCACCCTCATCTACAGACCACCAGGACCCCGCACACAATTCAGCGAAGACATCACCGACTTTATCAGCCCACACGCCCTCCCCTCCGAGGACTACATTCTCCTAGGGGACCTCAACTTCCACCTGTAGAAGAACAACGACAGCAACACCACCACCCTTCTGGACAACCTCGCTAATCTCGGACTCAAACAACTGGTAAACACCCCCACCCACCACGCTGGACACACGCTGGACCCAATCGTCTCCTCCAGCAAGCGCGTTTCTTTCAACCACGCCACAGGACTCCACTGGACAGACCACAGCTGCGTCCACTTCAACTTTAGAAAGACCACGACCCACCACCACCCACAACAAGTCCCCCGCAGAAACTGGAACATAATTACCACCGACCAACTCACCACATCGCTAAACCAAAACCCTCCCGCCAAATCATCGGACCCAAATCAAGCAGCCGTCAATCTCGCACAATGGATCACCCACTGCGCTGACGAATTAGCACCCCTGAAAAACCATCACAACAACAAAGGTAGCAAAAAAGCCTCCTTGTTCAATGACGACCTCAAGAACTCCAAAAAGAACTGCCGCACCCTCGAGAAAACGTGGCGAAAAAACCCAACCACAGACAACATGACCGCCCTCAAGGACGCCACCCGCAAAGACCACCAGCTGATCCGATCCTCCAAAGAAATCAGCATTCAAGGATCGAATCGACAACAACGCCCACAACAGCAAGGAACTCTTCAGCATTGTCAAAGAGTTTACCAATCCCAGCGCCGTCTCCAACGACATCACTCCCTCTCAAGACCTCTGCGACTCACAAGCATCATTCTTCCACAGCAAAATCGCTGACATACATAACATCTTCGGCGACCAGTCCACCCCCCTTACTACCGAACTGAAGCCCCCCACCACCACCCTTTGCACCTGGAACCCGATCAGCACCGAAGACACCATCCGCTTGATGAACTCCATACACTCCGGATCACCAACCGACCCATGCCCCCACCACATCTTCAACAAGGCTGACTCCATCATAGCACCCCATCTCGGGGATATCATCAACTGCTCCCTCAACACCGCCACCTTCCAGGAAAGCTGGAAACATGCCGAACTCAGTGCCCTACTAAAGAAACCTACAGCAGACCCCACTAAATTATAATTATTTGACATTCAGCAGCATTCGAGAATTACTCACATGAATCTATAAGTGACATAATTGGTATTGTGTATTCTTAGAAATCTTCTTAGCTTTTAGAAACGTTAGTCAATACTTCACAATAAACAAGTCTTTATGAGATGATTTATTTTCCTTTTATAAAAAAAAGAGCACTATGTAATTCACAAGAAAATATTATATTTAAATTTTGTCACATAATTATTGAATTTGTGGTTAAGAAATGCACAAGAAGAAATTCAAAAATTCTGAATCTGTTGATGGCATTGATTGTAATGATGTTGAATTTTTAAAATATGGTCATAATTGAAAATATTAAAAAAAGATTTTATGGGATAGGCATTATTGTTTTAAAAATAATACTGAATAAGTATTACTGTAAAAAGACTCATACATAGACATTAATTATATTCAATGGTTATGTTTTTCAAAATAAAAGGTTAAATTGTCAGACAATCGAATAATATGAAATTATTAATTTGTAGGCTTAAAAAAACCTTGGAAGACAGAAGCATTGTGAATTTACTTACTGAAGATGAGATAAAGGCTTGTATAAAATAATGAGTATTTCTATGATTTTTACATTTTGTGCGTTTAAAACATGTATTCATTAACACCAATGTACTGAAGGGAAATACCTTCAGCAACTATATGTATTATGTTCAAGAGCCATGACATAAAGGAAGGTGGCATGTTGTTTGAAAATTTGTAAAAAGGTTGAAAAAACTTATCTTTATTCATTTCTATCTTCTCTGAAAAAATGTTTTTATTACTTACTTTATTAAGTAATTATGTACCTTCTAGTGATATAGCAACTTTTTTTAAAAAAACCTGTTTACTTAATGACATAGTTTGGTCATATGCATTTTTAAATTAGTTGACTGTGTTCTCTCAATTTAATATACTAAAACTCATGGTCAGGCTTCAAAATGAGAACCTGGCGATAATTATTAGCGGAACATGTGGATAGGGGTTAAGTATATAGCAATGTAATTGATTCTTAAAATAAATCGAGGCCTGAGATAATTGAAGAAAAAATTAGTAACTAAATAAGGAAATAATGTGAAGTACTTTGGTGAATATCATAAAAGAGCATTTTTTAGACTCATGAAGTAATAAACAAAATGTACTACAAGACCCAGAGTTAAAAAGGTTTGATGCAAGCCCATGGTCACAAATTACACGTCTATTTAGAATCAATATTTAGTAATATTACTATAGTACTAATAACAATCTATAAAATGTTATTTACAAACATAATTGTCGACTGTAACCTAACCTATTCTTTCCTCTGGGGAGGTCTCTGTCCAACTGCGGAGGGTGCATCAACTGTCATACAGTGTAAATGTATGAGAAATTTGAGATATTACTGAATGATTCTATTACGTTGTGTAATCATTAATATAGTAACATACCATGCAGGATGTCTACAAATAGCAACATTTTTAAATTGTAATTAGTATCTGGGTGCCTGGTGAAATTTCAAAGATATTCCTTCAACACAGCTTATATAAGCAGTTACTAACTTAGATTGAGTTACAACAAATTTAATATGTGTATATTAAACATAAAAGTGACTCCTACTTAACAGAAAATATAAAGGAGACAATTGGTATATAGTTGCGACCTCCTTGGCTGAGGAGTGAGTGGGGTAAAATTAAACTTACATTTCCACCGTCCGGGTCCAGCATATTCTCTGCTCCTGACCCTGGCAGTAACATGAACCAAAATCAGGCAGCCAGAGTCCCTTCAATAAAGCAATCATAGTACTCTAAGCAGCATTTTGATTGTTGCAGATGCCGCCAAGCCAGCGGCTTATAGAGAGGCCATGTTCTACATGCTGCCTTGCAGCATGCATGGAGCACGACAGAGTGTGCATGACTAGTTTGGGTAGCCCCAGGGGGCTGAAAAAACAGTCTTTGCACATTAAGTAGTGCTCAGGCACACCGCTCCTCCCCTTCCTTTTGCAGAGCCCACTCCGCCCACTCATCCGCAGGCAAAAAAACATAAATTGATAATAAAACAAAGCTATTACCATTTTATGTTTCTGCTTCTAGAACTGTGTGAAAGCAGTAAGGCAACACTACTCCTCCCTAGTAGAGGAGCTCCCTCTGTTAAAGTAAGCATACATTTTCATCAGGACTGATACACAAAACCTTTGATATGATTATATGTAGAATGTTTCTGCAAAATACCTGGTTTACTCTTGAGTTACATGTATAAGTTGTCTTACTCCTAACGTACTCCATGTGTGTGAAAGTCAAGAGTAACTTAGTTCTTTATTTTTTGAGCTTGTGCTCATATTAAAGAAAGTTGATTTTTTACAAGTCTTTTCAATAAGTACAATGAAGTAGAGCTGACTGTATTTATAATGTATAGTTGGTTAGTTAAAGACAGCTGACAACAAAACTTTAGGACATTCTCTGCTACTTGCCAAATGATAATACGGTCAAATTTGAGAAACATTGATTTGTCTAATTGGTGATTTGTGTTTTATCGTTAATAGGAACATGCAAACAATATTATAAAGGGTAAAAAGAAATCAAATAGAATGTTCCTTTTCTCAAACCCTACATTTATGCCGAAATTAAAACAAGAATTAAATAGGAGGATGACAATATTCAATGAAAATGATGTGAGTAAAGTATTATCTTTATCAACCACACTTTGTAATTGAATTATTATATGAAACAACGTCGCTAATACCAATACTATAACTATTTTGTATTGCAGGCAAGAAGTCTAACGGAACAAATAAAGAAAGTTCTAAATTTTTCAATAATTAGCCGAAACACATCACTCATGATTGATGTGTTATTACCAGAGGTGAGAGTTTTCGGTAATGAAATGATCACTGCTTTTCTAAATGGTGATTTTAATAAAAGAAAGAAATAATTTAAAAGTGTGTTTAAAACTTATTTGTTGTTAAGTATAAGAAATATAAGTAAATGCATATAAAATGCAAATAAAAAGTAGTTACATTGTTAGCCCACACAAATGACAAATCTGAGGTGAAGAAGTTGATTTTAAGATGGGAAACGTTAGATTTTATAGCACCTCATGAAATGCAGACGTGTGAATTAAATAACGCATTAACATGTGGATTGAATTGCACCTTCATAAGCATTGTGCAAATTGTTTATATTTTTATTTACTGACAGAAATGTCATAAAATCTACATAAGAAAGTAAGATTAATACAATGAGAAGATATGAACGACTGAAGATGATATAATGGAGAACGGGACCGCCCGCCATAAGGGCGGGGGTCCAGTTGGGGGAATTAGGATGTGCCCGCCGCAGTGGCGGGCACACCCTTCAATTGTGCCCGCCGCAGTGGCGGGCACACCCTTCAATTTTAGCATTGTGGCGGGAGGCCTAGCCTGCTCGGCAAGAAGGGGCAGAACTTTACGCAACATGCGAAGCAGCATCATGCACGTGGACGTGGTCTTGTTCACGTGCATGTCCAGCTGCAAATAGGGCCGAATATAACCCCCAGGTTGCGAGCCGACTCGGCGGCTGACACAGTCTCGGGGAACAACGGGGGCCAGAAGTTCGCCGGGAGAACACGAGGAACCCGGTCCGAGGAGCAGTACAGTACCTCAGTCTTGGTACTGTTAAACTGCAACGAGTTAGAACTGAGCCAGTCAGCTGTGGCTGACATGTATCGATGGAAAGTCTCCAGTGGGACCACGTTCTTCCCTTCCAGCAAAAAGACCAACTGGGTATCAATCGCATAATTAAATGCCGAGATACCAAATGATTTAATTAGTTGGACCAGAGGGCGGAGGTAAAGGTTAAAGAGTATAGGGCTGATGGCCGAGCCCTGTGGCACCTCCTGCCCCACTCTCCGCACCTCCGAGCTGAAAGGTGGTAACGCCACCACCTGCTGCCGGTTGTCCCTTGCACTTGCCGTGACACCACACTCCTCCAGCCTCCTGATAAGGGTAGGATGGCTGACCGTTTCGAACGCGGCCAACATGTCGAGCAGCACCAAAAAGGCTGCCCGACCACTGTCGACCCGCGACCGCAAGTTGTCAAGCACGGTCATCAGCGTGGATTCCGTCCCATGTGCTGGGCGAAAGCCAAACTGTGCCTCATCAAACCAGATGTTTTCTTCCAGGAAGCCAGACAAGGAGCGGGTCACTAACTTCTCCATGATCTTAATGGGGAAGGGAAGAAAGTAAATGGGTCGGTAATTAGACAAGCAGGCGGGGTCCAAGGTGGATTTCTTAAGGAGAGGTGATACCACTGCCAGTTTCCAGCACTCCGGGAACGTTGCAGTATCAAACGACTATAGACAGATGGAGTACAAGGGCTGGAAAAGTTCGTCCTGAAACACCTTCCAAAATTTAGGAGGGAGTGGATCAAGCGGGAAGCCAGATGACACCGTCTGTGCCAGACTACAGAACTCCTCAAAGTAGGGGATGGGAAAGCAGCTCAGCTGGGGTCGACTGGACACAACGTCCGGAGCTCCCAAGCTGAGAGCAAGACCCCTCAGCTGGGATCGACTGGACGAGTCCGCCGGAGATACCAAACTGAGGGCATGACCACTCAGCTGGGGTCGACTGGACGACACATCCGGAACTCCCAAACTGAGGGCAGGGCCACTCAGCCGGGGTCGACGGGGCGGTACGTCCAGAGCTCACAAACTGAGGGCAGGGCCACCCGGCTGGGGTCGACTGGGAGGCAAGTCTGGAGCTCCCAAACCGAGAGCAGGACCACACAGCTGGGGTCGACTGGGCGAGCCATCCGGAGCTCCCGAACCGGGGGAGGAAGGTACTCGGCTCAGTAAACCTTCCAAGATCTTAACGATCTTCTCCTCGAAGGCGCAGGCCAGGGAGTTGCACAAGACCTGCGACGCAGGAACATTATTGACCGTGCATGAAGGATGAGTCAGGTCCCTAACAATTTTAAACAGTGCTTGCAACTTGTTGGAAGCCTGATTCAAGGTGGCTTCCAGATAGGACGCCTTAGCCACCTTAATCTGTGTCTTATATTCCTGCAGGGACTGCCTAAAGATAATGAAACACAAAAGAGAAGACCAGGTCAATGTGGTGTTTAAGCTAGACTAGTGTCTACGAGATAGGGAGGGCATGCGTGAAGAGTAGAGTCACAAATAGCTTCAGAAAAATCCCATCAGACCACCCTTGCGGCGGAGAATCATCATGTGGGAGTTGGTCGAGTGATCCAAACACCTGGTAATGGTGCGGATAAACATCCTGAAGCCAAATTGTGCTCGAAAAGATAGTGCTTGTGTGGTGCAGTGCTCAAATTACAGTGAAGGATAAAACTAACTACTTAGGCAGACCATGTTCTACTTGAGATCTATCTAAGTGTCAGGGTTAAAACTACGCCTAGTAGCTGAAGACTTGGGCTACCCTATGGCGCTGTGCAGATCGGTCGACATGTTTCAGCCTATGAGAGATTCTCTCTGGCTTTCTTCAGGACCTTTAAAAATTTATAGCTACTGCAACTGAACAATTGTAAGTGCAGACATTGCGAAAATTATATATATGGTGTGATACATATAACTACCAGTAACTTGGGACACCAATGTACACTGGAGAAAGAGAAAGATATCTTCTTCCTGGAGAAACACAATAAACAACAAACATTTGTTTAACAAGCATGCTAGCCCCACCTACATACAAACTGCATAGACAAAAACACCTGCAAGAAACATTTGCGTTCTGCATTTATAATGAGCATACTAGCTCAGTCACGTAGAGGCATTTCCTCGCCGTGATACTCACCCATCATTGTGTGGGTGATGACCTCACCTCGCCCGGCGACCGCTCGGGAGAATGAGGCCCCGCTCTATAGTGTAGAAATAAAAGGACACAGTAAGTACACAGATCTTCTGTGCCCAGCCAAATTGCTCTACACGAATAACCCAATAAACGTGTGCTAGATGTCCAATCAACCCCACCATGCCGACAACTGTTCCAGACTAGAAACCAGCGTGAATTAAGTCCTACATGGATAATCAAGAAGAGTAGCATAGATCGGGAGCAAAATGCAATAATGGTCTATGCCACTAAATATCTACCTTGCTGTTACATGGAAAGTTCCAAAAGTCATGGGGTCTAATGACAGAGAGCAGAGCGCTCTCCATCAAATAACTACTAGAAAATTTACAATCCAGGCTCCCTACTACTCAACTACTGAGTTCAGGTAACAAAGGAGTCAAGAGCCTTACCTGTCCGTCGTTACCCCTGGTTCAAAGACCGAGCGGAAGTGGAGGTAACAGTTATCCCGCCCCACTTCCTTTTATTATCGTGGCTAATTGGGTTAATAACCTCCATGCAGTGTCCAATCAAGAACACACTCAGCCACAATATTGAAAAACCTATGCCTCCTCAAGCGGCACTCTAGGATATATCTGAGATAATTCCCAAATACCTGTATGACCGTAAATAACACGGACGTGTTAAACAGGAATAGTCGGCGTTTGAAATCGAGCCGCTACTCCCTTGCGCAAGCGCTATCTGTTCTAATGCCGCCGTGTTAGGGGCGCATCCAGCCACTCGCAGATTTTAACCACATCATATGTATGTCTCCAACAGATGCGGGCTCTAAAAATAAGGCATGATGTGGAACCCTTATCTAGGGAAAGCATATTGCACCGCCATTAACAACGTTGCGGCGTCTAGTGTAAACAAAGGAGGTTCTGTCCGCGCATGCTCAGGAGCAAGAGAGTGTTCTCCCGAGCATGCGCAATGGACAACAGTGCTGGCCGGTGTCAAACAGAGATGTGTCCTAGCAATGTCCAAACACCTATGTGAAGCACACCGCCAGGTATCACACCAAAATCGGGGATAATGCTCATATCTACAATACATAGTCATGTAGATGTGCCAATGCCTCCTGTATTTGGCTAGTATATGACGACAAGGTACATGGTTCCTAATGCATCTTGATGATTAGTGGTTACCCAAAATAATGGGGGAAGGGGCTAGGAATTGTGGCTTAGTGTCAAGGGGTCATTGTTAATAGAAAATCTACAGCTCACAGTTTGCGCTCGGTGAGACAGAGGAGACCATGCAATGTGCGCACAATCCCAAGAATCCTTAACTAATGGACCAATAAAAGGTAGAAGTTTGTAAGTCAAGTACTAGTCTAGGACAAATCAGCAGGGGGGCGAAAGAACAACACACACACTTAAATTAGGTGAGCCTTGATAATGCAAACGAAAAGGCGTTTGCAACCATGGACCCGCAACCGGCAGGTTGCTCTAATACTCAAAAACATTAATTGTGTGGGAGGGTCAAAGGGAAATATTTACCGACCTGTCTACTCACTCCCTTAATGGCAATAATGAAACACAAAAGAGAAGACCAGGTCAATGTGGTGTTTAAGCTAGACTAGTGTCTACGAGATAGGGAGGGCATGCGTGAAGAGTAGAGTCACAAATAGCTTCAGAAAAATCCCATCAGACCACCCTTGCGGCGGAGAATCATCATGTGGGAGTTGGTCGAGTGATCCAAACACCTGGTAATGGTGCGGATAAACATCCTGAAGCCAAATTGTGCTCGAAAAGATAGTGCTTGTGTGGTGCAGTGCTCAAATTACAGTGAAGGATAAAACTAACTACTTAGGCAGACCATGTTCTACTTGAGATCTATCTAAGTGTCAGGGTTAAAACTACGCCTAGTAGCTGAAGACTTGGGCTACACTATGGCGCTGTGCAGATCGGTCGACATGTTTCAGCCTATGAGAGATTCTCTCTGGCTTTCTTCAGGACCTTTAAAAATTTATAGCTACTGCAACTGAACAATTGTAAGTGCAGACATTGCGAAAATTATATATATGGTGTGATACATATAACTACCAGTAACTTGGGACACCAATGTACACTGGAGAAAGAGAAAGATATCTTCTTCCTGGAGAAACACAATAAACAACAAACATTTGTTTAACAAGCATGCTAGCCCCACCTACATACAAACTGCATAGACAAAAACACCTGCAAGAAACATTTGCGTTCTGCATTTATAATGAGCATACTAGCTCAGTCACGTAGAGGCATTTCCTCGCCGTGATACTCACCCATCATTGTGTGGGTGATGACCTCACCTCGCCCGGCGACCGCTCGGGAGAATGAGGCCCCGCTCTATAGTGTAGAAATAAAAGGACACAGTAAGTACACAGATCTTCTGTGCCCAGCCAAATTGCTCTACACGAATAACCCAATAAACGTGTGCTAGATGTCCAATCAACCCCACCATGCCGACAACTGTTCCAGACTAGAAACCAGCGTGAATTAAGTCCTACATGGATAATCAAGAAGAGTAGCATAGATCGGGAGCAAAATGCAATAATGGTCTATGCCACTAAATATCTACCTTGCTGTTACATGGAAAGTTCCAAAAGTCATGGGGTCTAATGACAGAGAGCAGAGCGCTCTCCATCAAATAACTACTAGAAAATTTACAATCCAGGCTCCCTACTACTCAACTACTGAGTTCAGGTAACAAAGGAGTCAAGAGCCTTACCTGTCCGTCGTTACCCCTGGTTCAAAGACCGAGCGGAAGTGGAGGTAACAGTTATCCCGCCCCACTTCCTTTTATTATCGTGGCTAATTGGGTTAATAACCTCCATGCAGTGTCTAATCAAGAACACACTCAGCCACAATATTGAAAAACATATGCCTCCTCAAGCGGCACTCTAGGATATATCTGAGATAATTCCCAAATACCTGTATGACCGTAAATAACACGGACGTGTTAAACAGGAATAGTCGGCGTTTGAAATCGAGCCACTACTCCCTTCAGGTCGGTAAATATTTCCCTTTGACCCTCCCACACAATTAATGTTTTTGAGTATTAGAGCAACCTGCCGGTTGCGGGTCCATGGTTGCAAACGCCTTTTCGTTTGCATTATCAAGGCTCACCTAATTTAAGTGTGTGTGTTGTTCTTTCGCCCCCCTGCTGATTTGTCCTAGACTAGTACTTGACTTACAAACTTCTACCTTTTATTGGTCCATTAGTTAAGGATTCTTGGGATTGTGCGCACATTGCATGGTCTCCTCTGTCTCACCGAGCGCAAACTGTGAGCTGTAGATTTTCTATTAACAATGACCCCTTGACACTAAGCCACAATTCCTAGCCCCTTCCCCCATTATTTTGGGTAACCACTAATCATCAAGATGCATTAGGAACCATGTACCTTGTCGTCATATACTAGCCAAATACAGGAGGCATTGGCACATCTACATGACTATGTATTGTAGATATGAGCATTATCCCCGATTTTGGTGTGATACCTGGCGGTGTGCTTCACATAGATGTTTGGACATTGCTAGGACACATCTCTGTTTGACACCGGCCAGCACTGTTGTCCATTGCGCATGCTCGGAAGAACACTCTCTTGCTCCTGAGCATGCGCGGACAGAACCTCCTTTGTTTACACTAGACGCCGCAACGTTGTTAATGGCGGTGCAATATGCTTTCCCTAGATAAGGGTTCCACATCATGCCTTATTTTTAGAGCCCGCATCTGTTGGAGACATACATATGATGTGGTTAAAATCTGCGAGTGGCTGGATGCGCCCCTAACACGGCGGCATTAGAACAGATAGCGCTTGCGCAAGGGAGTAGCGGCTCGATTTCAAACGCCGACTATTCCTGTTTAACACGTCCGTGTTATTTACGGTCATACAGGTATTTGGGAATTATCTCAGATATATCCTAGAGTGCCGCTTGAGGAGGCATAGGTTTTTCAATATTGTGGCTGAGTGTGTTCTTGATTGGACACTGCATGGAGGTTATTAACCCAATTAGCCACGATAATAAAAGGAAGTGGGGCGGGATAACTGTTACCTCCACTTCCGCTCGGTCTTTGAACCAGGGGTAACGACGGACAGGTAAGGCTCTTGACTCCTTTGTTACCTGAACTCAGTAGTTGAGTAGTAGGGAGCCTGGATTGTAAATTTTCTAGTAGTTATTTGATGGAGAGCGCTCTGCTCTCTGTCATTAGACCCCATGACTTTTGGAACTTTCCATGTAACAGCAAGGTAGATATTTAGTGGCATAGACCATTATTGCATTTTGCTCCCGATCTATGCTACTCTTCTTGATTATCCATGTAGGACTTAATTCACGCTGGTTTCTAGTCTGGAACAGTTGTCGGCATGGTGGGGTTGATTGGACATCTAGCACACGTTTATTGGGTTATTCGTGTAGAGCAATTTGGCTGGGCACAGAAGATCTGTGTACTTACTGTGTCCTTTTATTTCTACACTATAGAGCGGGGCCTCATTCTCCCGAGCGGTCGCCGGGCGAGGTGAGGTCATCACCCACACAATGATGGGTGAGTATCACGGCGAGGAAATGCCTCTACGTGACTGAGCTAGTATGCTCATTATAAATGCAGAACGCAAATGTTTCTTGCAGGTGTTTTTGTCTATGCAGTTTGTATGTAGGTGGGGCTAGCATGCTTGTTAAACAAATGTTTGTTGTTTATTGTGTTTCTCCAGGAAGAAGATATCTTTCTCTTTCTCCAGTGTACATTGGTGTCCCAAGTTACTGGTAGTTATATGTATCACACCATATATATAATTTTCGCAATGTCTGCACTTACAATTGTTCAGTTGCAGTAGCTATAAATTTTTAAAGGTCCTGAAGAAAGCCAGAGAGAATCTCTCATAGGCTGAAACATGTCGACCGATCTGCACAGCGCCATAGTGTAGCCCAAGTCTTCAGCTACTAGGCGTAGTTTTAACCCTGACACTTAGATAGATCTCAAGTAGAACATGGTCTGCCTAAGTAGTTAGTTTTATCCTTCACTGTAATTTGAGCACTGCACCACACAAGCACTATCTTTTCGAGCACAATTTGGCTTCAGGATGTTTATCCGCACCATTACCAGGTGTTTGGATCACTCGACCAACTCCCACATGATGATTCTCCGCCGCAAGGGTGGTCTGATGGGATTTTTCTGAAGCTATTTGTGACTCTACTCTTCACGCATGCCCTCCCTATCTCGTAGACACTAGTCTAGCTTAAACACCACATTGACCTGGTCTTCTCTTTTGTGTTTCATTATTGCCATTAAGGGAGTGAGTCGACAGGTCGGTAAATATTTCCCTTTGACCCTCCCACACAATTAATGTTTTTGACTGCCTAAAGATAGCCTTCGCCGAGTCAGAATACTGCTTCCTCCACGCCCTTTCGGCGCATTTGCAGCTAAGGTTTAACTGCCGCAGGGCGTTTGTATACCAGGGGCTCGACCGATTCAGCCTGCCCCTTGACCTATGGAGTGGCGCTACCTTGTCCAAAGAGTTCGAGATGGACTGACACAAGGTGGTATAGCTCTCTTCCACTGAGTCACTCAAACTGAAGTTGCCCGGTAGTAGTCTGGGCAGAGGCGAGGCTTTTAGGAGTCGAGACCAAGGTCTGCCCAACTTAGCCTGTCTAGATCCAGCTTCCACCGAGGAGTGATCCCCCAATTAGAGGGAGAAAGCAACCATCGAGTGATCCATCCAGTATTGACACAAGATGTCATCCACCGACACAAGTTGGGTGTCCGCGAAAACTAGGTCCAGAACGTGGCCTTTCCGATGTGTGGCTGACCGGACCAGCTGTTGCAGCTGGATGTCATTGCAGGCTTGGGACAGAGTGGAAAGCGAACTGTCCAGCGGGCCACCCGACCACAGGTTAAAATCCCCTAAGGCCACTAGCTTAGAGTGGGTGTTAGAGAGGTCGTAAATCAGGTCAATGAAGTCAGGGAGGGAAGGTACATTGCCAGGCGGAGGGTAGCACAAAACGCCCGAGCAAAAAGTCTTCTCGTGATTTTTAAGAGAAAACCCCATCAATTCAAAGCCCGACACCTCTCTAATCTTAAGCTGGGAGAGAGCTAGCGTGTCTCAATAAATTAATCCAATCCCACCACCCCGGTTCTTCACACGAGGGGTATGGTTGATTTTAAACCCTGGAGGCTAGGCCAAAAACCCTGTACAACCTCACAGTCCTCCCGCGTCCAGGTTTCCGTTAGAACCTGAACATCGAGCCCCGCGGACTCGATGAGGAAGGCGATGTCCGTGTGGTGCTTACAAAGGGACCGGACATTACGCAGCCCATAGGAGAGGTGACAAGACATCTGAGAGGTGAATCTACATCTGAGATTACTTTTTATGCATGTATGCTGTCATTGAGCATGGTGCTGTGAAAAAATGCCTTGAAATTTAAGAGGGATAAAACACATCTTCTGACTTAGAACCTTTGTCAATAACTGAAAATAGTAATTGATGCGCTTCTACTTTGAAATGGGCTTCTACACTGGCACTTAATCTGATATAGCACTGTCTTTCTTCATTAAATTTTAGTTGACTTTCTAAAAGCAAGTAAATTTAAATTTAGTGTCCTGTTTTTTCTTTTTGGCTTGCAAACCTGGGTATGAAACATAGTGCTACCATTCTTTCTCGGGTAAACTAATGCAATGCACTACATTTTTGGCTTCTTTCTTAAATGTTTGGCCCTGTTTGCAACATGTTCAGAAAAGAACAGTTAAGATTCCACTTGCTGTAAATTGACACAACACGGTCACCCAGACATAGTCCACAGTTTACACTGTCTAGCATTAACTAAGATAAAATCCAAACCAATCTTTAATATCGGCTGATGCCCTGTTACTGGATGTTCCTCAAATTAAGTTTGCGCGTAAGGGAAGGAGATCATTAGCTTTTCAGAACCAATGAGGTATGTAAGACCATTGCACCTGCAGGTTGAGCACAATAACCTACAAATATTTAAGTTTCCGAAAACTGGTATGTTCAAAAAAGTAGTTGTGTCTATAGTCCAAGGCATTCTTTATTGTATATATTTTGTACAAATAGTTTTTCTCTACTAAAAAGGCACAAGCATCTTTCTGAAAAATGTCAAAGTAAAGATTATATACTTTCATTTGTGACTATTGACAGGTAATTAGTACTAAATTGATGCAAAGAGTTTACATGTATATGTAATATTTTGCAAATATTTATTTAAAACAATTTTTATAAGGTTTACTTACCTGTTCCCACCCTAAAACCCAGGGATGCTAATTTGCATTAGCTATCCGGCAAATGCCAAGTCACTCCTTTGAATTTGAAAAGTGTGAAAACTTCTCACATTGCAGTAAAAACGGACTTGCATGACCTTTTGTGATTACTGACAATTTTGTTGGTATTATGTTTACAATGGCATAATAAAGTTTAATACAGCTTAAATAAAGGCTTCCCCAAAGTAATTATTGGATAATGGAAGCTTTAAATGCCATATTGTTAGTAATCATGCTATATTTGTGGCCATTTATATCATATTTATGACTAATCTTGGAATAATAATGTCTATGACTGACATGTTGTGAAGGATGTTATCATTATGATGGACATACATTGAAAAGTTGTGTACCTGACAAAACAGTGGGCTTCCTTGAATAAAGTAGTCATCTTGAGCATTATTGAATAAAAATCTGGCATGTGAAAAACTAAACCTGGTCAGGCCAAGCAGAAAGTTTTAATGAGATTAGTTCGCATTATAAGAATCACAAGCGGGCAAATAGGGGTTATACTTGAAAAATGTTTCTGAATTAAAAATGTAGTTTACTTTTATGCCAAAACATTATTTAATTTGAGTGTGTTTAACCGTTATAAGATGTTCATATTAAAAAAGAAATATAATGCATTGTTATTGAAAGGGATGAACTATGAGTTGGTGTTTAGCCATCTTCTGTGATCAGGTGGCCAATATGAATATTTGGGCACGTGGTGCATGAAAATGTGGTTATACACTTATAAGGGTATTGGGAAAGTTTCCAAAAACATAAATGTGCACAAATTATTTAACCCTTCTCTTTACAAGACATACCTTAGAATTTGTGATTATTATGAAAACTGCCAATAATTCATTACATGTCACCTAAATAACATTTCATCTAAAACATATATCATTGCATAAAATAATATAAATTAAAATGTGCTATTTAACAGTGTATGCACATTAACCTGAAAGTATGTAGGGTTCGATTATTTAGCCAACGATGGTAAAACATTGAAAATTAAAATAACCAGGCATTTTCCATTCAGAAACACAATAGGCAAACGGATGTCCTTGTATGTTTAAATTGGGTGTAATCAGACAACTTGTAACAGGTTCAAAACTTTAGGTAGGAAGGGTAATACTAAATATAGAAATGATGAAAGACAACAAAAGATAAGCAATATTTAAAATCTGAAATAGTTGTACATTTAAATGTGTCTTTTCGTATAACATGAAATAAAAATGTTTGCAAGAAAAGAATAAAAATTAAGAAGCTTATCTTATTAGAAAAAGCTAATTTGCAACATTTATTTTGCATGAAAGTTTTGAAAACAGAAAATAAGTGTACACACTTAACACCTGCTTATTAATACATCTTAAAAATGTATAGTTCTGAAAAATAAAATAAAATAGGAAAGTAATTATTGTATGGAATGTTTATATGGTATGATTACTTTCCATGTAAGCTTTAAAGCTAAAAGTATGTTGCTTTAAAAGTCAATTTTTTCTCTTTGCAGATGACAATCAAAATTCTACAAAAACATGAAGATTTAAATAGATATGAAGCAGAACTTGTACTGATGAGAGGGGACTTCCTAGACTCCAATGAGGATGAAGTAGATGATGTTGAGACATTTGAAAAATTGAAAATGGGCGCACTGAAATACATTTTTTGAATGATTGTCTTGTTTATTAAAGTGAAAAATTTAATTGTAATTTTTTGACAAATGGAGTAAATTATTACATGTAACTTTAATAAAAAAATGTTTTAAAATATTTATTGACTAAAATACAATATGTATAACTGTTTACTGAGGTTCAATAATAAATAAAAGCTTAAAAAGTTGAGTTTTTTTTAGTAATGAGATAAAAATACTATGAAGATATTGTCTGTGATGCCTATTGTGATTATGCTTCATTTCAACATAGAATATTTATAAACAATTGAAACAAAGAACTTTTAATCATAAACAATAAGAATTGTATTGAACATCATTTTTGATTTGATGAACATAGAAATTAAAATGAATACCAGATTGTGCAATGTTATCATTAGGATTCTACATCAACTACAATTTCATATTATTACTAATTGAAAATACTATTAATCTAGAATGCACTGAATTGCTGTGTATATTTGTTCAAAAAAGCTGGCAAATAAACCTAATGTCTGTCAAAATTAAAAAGAACAACAAATGTAGTGGACTTTATGGAAATAAACAGTGCAGTGTAAAAAAAGAACCTGCGATTTATCTTCAGGAGTTTTACATCTTTTGCATTACATATACCCAAAGTCTTACCATATCGGTTACTGTTGGGTGTACTACTCTATACGTTAAACATGCCTCACAGTTAAGATGAGCCTGTGCTCCTATTTTCAATACGATTAAATTGATTGATTTTATTTTGGCATATTTAACCTTACTTCTAAGCCCCTAGTGTTGTGCACAAATTGTACACAAGGCCTTCAAGTTAAATGTCACTGTTGGACTGCAGCACTGTGTTTCCCATCCACTAACCTTAAGGTTTAAAAACGAAAATGTGTGACTACCTGTAGAAAAGTGCATTAGAAAATATTATGGCTGGGGAGCCTTACCAAATAATGTTATATTTATATCCCAAAGATGGTCCTTGAATTCACAGTAATACTTATTTTTCTCGGTCCTACGAAGTGAGTGGCTAGAAGAAATAAGGCTTAACTAGAGGAACATGTAATTAACACACTTTCCAAGAAATCCAGCATCAATCTATATACAGTAAGCTTAATGTTATCTTAATGTAGCGACCAAAAATAACAGAATTGCATATTTATAATAAGAGTTATAGATTTTTAAAGGAACAAAAAATCTGTGCTGAAAAAGAAATTGACAAAATAGCATTGAAGTCAATTGCAAAATCCACTAGTGACAATAGGTCACTTGCAGGTCGAGACTGCAGCGGCTCCTCCAGCAGAGTGAAACAGAGTGACCACACTGCTGTTTGAGCAGCGCAAAAAAAAAATAAGTAAAAACTCAATGTTAGTATCAGATATTTTTCAGTGTGAACTCAGAGCCAGGTTAGGGTGGTGCGGGGCTGGGCTATATGAGCCAGTGGGAGGAGAAAATATGTACAACATTACTGCACATGTCAGTTTAGCCTGCCAGCCAGGTGAAGAACTGTCCTAGGCTTCCATGCACTGCCTGAGCAGCCAAACAGGGCGCTCAGACTAATCTCGAAACTGCTGTATTGCTGGTGACAGCAGAGTTGTGATTGGCTTAGGGGATTGTGTGAGCCTGTGTGCTTCTGTTCCATGAAGCCAAGAAGACAAGACAAGAAGAGTTTGGAGTGTAACTGCACTGTAAAAACCTGTCTAAAGTACATTGCATATCCCGGCAGTGTGTACGGGAAAGTGCAGGCCTTCTAGAGGAATAACAGCTTGGATCAGATTAGATCTGGGCTGCTCATCCCTCCTACATGAGACCAGAAGTCCCGACATTATGTGGCTTAAAATAAAAGGTCAGAAGGGTGGTGATGTATTGTAGCTCTTTAAAGTCTATATAAGAGGGAAAGCAAATGGCAATTAATCAACCATCGAAAGACAGCTAGAAAATCAAATAAACAAGTGCCCCTCATTTGATAAAATCATTGCGGCCGGTGACTTTAACTGCACATTCGAGCCACTAAGCAGTGAAGATCTCCTAGCGATAATTGAAGAGGATAGCAAATGGTCAGTGCCCCCCCCCCCTAGTCTTACCACCGGTTAAAAGATGGTCTGAGATTGTAATACAAGTTAATACTATAATACTAGAATATGGCATAAGAGACACAAATGGCAGAACCCTATCCAACATCAGGGGGAAAAATACTTACAATAAACTTGCTTGCCCTTCCAGCATTGATTATATCTTGGTCGACTTACGCCTCTGGCACGATGTCATGAACATGGAATTGGGCCTAACTATTGACAGTAACCACAACCATCTAATATTAAACTGAAAAAATCAATGGGCCCCTCCCAACAAAAATTCTAATACCATTGGGAATTACCTCGTATCCACAAAGGAGTTAATTCTATCTAATTGTGGTAGGAGTCTAAGATGGCCCAAGGTCGCAGGAGAGGACCAAAAACAAAAGAACATCTCCTCAATATTAGTGTCATAAACAGCCGAACTCAAGGCAGCTTGAGATAATGTCTGGGGGGGGGGGGAATATCCACATAATACGCCATGAGACAATTGCTCCGATTGGTGCACACTTCCTTGAAAGATGACGCAGTGGCCCCACTAGGAGCCGAACAAAAAGCTCCAATTCATGGTACACTGAGTCTTGCAGGGAGAAAAGGAGCAAGTACTAATATCTGCGGAAAAGGTGAAAAAACACACAATAGTAAAAATAGCGAGGATGGAGTACAACATATCAGTAAAGCAAGCAAAACGTGATTGGGAAGAGGTACATTAGGAGGACATGAAAGTTTACTGTTTCAAGAGGGATTACGCCTTCTTTTGGGCTCTATTCAAGATGAGAAATAGGAGGGACAACATCCCAATCACGAACCATATTGGTGATGAGGCCTGGTGGGATGACTTTTCCCAACTGGACACGGAAGAACTAGAGGCCCTACCTACCTCTCAGTTGAAGAGAATTCAGGTTCCACTTACAATTGAAGATACCAATCTCTTCCAAATGAAAGAGATTGCGAATGCAATTAAGTGTACTATTCCTGCAAAGGCAGCAGCCCCAGATGGTATACTGGGTGACTTGCTGTAATTAGAACTACAGAAGTGGGCCCAATATATCCTGCTTTTAATCAACAATATAATGAAAGGAGCATAAGTCGCTATATCTAGGAAAGGAGCAGAGGTCATAACTATATATAAAAAGGGAGACGGCGAGGACACTAACAAATACAGGGCTATCACCCTAATAGATATCATGCAGAAAGTGGTTGGCAAAGCCCTTGTAAATAGGATTCAAAATTGGATGGAGGAGGAAGATGATCTTTCCACCTATCAAACAGGTTTTAGTAAAGGTACCAGTACAGGACTGTTTACATTACTTTTTTATATTGGAAAGTAGTCATAATTGTCATGGGAAGTCTTTACTTGCGTTCATTGAGCTCAAAACCAATTATGATTTAGTGCTGCGAGAGAAGCTATGGTCAGTGCTCCAGGAAATTGGCTTACCCTCATACCTTTTAAATATTTTAATACGCCTCCATGATGAAACCTATGCCCGAGTTAGATGGGGGCTCATGGGAAAAGTAAAGACAAGATACAGTTCAACAGGCGGTTTGCCAGGGCTGTGTGATGGCTCCTACCCTCTTTTCACTTTATGTAAATGGAGTGGTTAGTTTTTTTAGCCAATTTCAAAAATAAAATTGCTCCAATTTTTGAAGGGGAAAAAAACCATACCCTACTGTTGGCCGACGACACTATTTTAATATTGAAAACCCCAATGGGCCTCCGGAAACTCCACACCCACTTTCAATTTTTCCTGTACACAAAGGGGCCTAATGATAAACATCACAAAGACTACGTTTATGGCTTTCAATGTGGGCAAACATTTTAATAACACTCTCACTAACAATGGTTTACCCCTTAGAGAGAGTCCATTCCTTTGATTATCTGGGTATTAGGTTATCAAATAAAATGCAATGGGGGACTCACATGAACAAAATGTTACTGAACCATAAGAGGGTGGTGGATGCCATTGGTAGGGACCAAAGGTTAACGTCAAGTAGACTGGTAGCTCCTTCACTAGTAGTCTATAAAGGTAAAGCTGTGAGGTCAAGAATTTATGGCGCTGAACTTTGGGGCTTCGAAAAAACTAATGAGATTGGACGATCAAAGAGTAAATTCTTTAGAGATCTGGTATCCGTCCCTACCAATACACCACTCAAGCCCATACTCTCTGACATGGGCAGACACACTTTTAGCGAAGTGGATATACTTTGCCCTATTCTATACTTGATAAGACTAAGACGCACCCCAGAACTCGATAGCTATGCGACGGTCCTTTCTGAGCTAATTACCCTTGATAACAACAAAGGTGTTAAGTGGCTTAAAGATCTAAAGGAATTACTGACCAAGCTGGGCTTAGCCAAAGCTTGGGCCAAGCAGGTCACTCCGACTAAGAGAGAGTTAAAAAAGAATTACTGGAACTGGGTAAATCACCAGGTCTTACATAAACCAATGCTTGTCTGACTATTTGAAGAGTTCATCCAGCATAAATCAGTTTGATCCCTGGAACTTTATCTAGATTTTATCAGGAAACACAGAGACAGGGCACTATATATGCAGTTTACATTAGGGTCAGTAAGGCTAAATACCAAACTGGCAAAATGGGACCCAACAACATCCAACCTATATAACTGCCCCTGCTGTGATGCACAACAAGAAACTGTAGACCATGTAGTCTTTGCTTGCCCAGCCTACAAGCAAGCAAGGGCCAAATGGATCAAGCCTATATGTATTATATTTGGGCACTAGAAACCTCCTTGATGCTCTACGAATCATGAGAAGTGACTCAAGTAGGTCCTCGCTAGTATGTGGTGTTACAAAGTACCTGTGGTGTGCGTGGATTATCCGTATAAGGGCACAATTTAGGAGTAATGTGCAAATAAATACCATCTAATCTGTGGATCTGAGAGATAATTTACACATAGGAATTATTTGCAAAGTACTGAAGATTAACTGTTTTGTATGGGACATGTGTTTTAGCTAATCTGTAATTTTAAACCTTTTGAGCAAATGCCAATTAAGATATTAAGCGTAAATTTAGAGTGGACGGTATAGCCAGGTTTTAAAAACTTGTTTTTACTATATGAAATATTCATTTTATATACTTTTATATGACTGTGAAATGCTTTTATGATAATTGCTATCGAATAAAGCTTATGCAAAATGAATGGGGAGCATGGAAGAGTTCCTGACTAAGTGGCTCACCGGCTGGCTACTTCCATAGTTGTTGTCCTATTATTTTGTTGTAGAAAGGGCACACAGGGCCATGATGCAGAAGTCGCCCCGGGAAGCCAGACCAAGTCCTTTCATTGCAAAGATTTTGAATAAGCACAACAGCGGAGACATGATTTGAAATCAATCCAGACAAAGAACACCTGATGTTCAAAAACACTTGCATCCTCAAATGTCATGAGTACACAAGACTAGTCCAGCAGAAGCAACAGTAATTTATGGCAGGCAAGGCCCAACTAGGTGAGCAGAAACTTCCCTATGCATTGCTGTATCTAGCCAAGCTGAGGGTGGTGTACCAATCCCGTATGCTATTCTTTGAGGCACCAGAAGTATACGTACACATGACAGGATTGCCCCGTACTTTGGAGTACAATGGCATTTTAAACAAGCATTTGCAATTCAATAGGTCTGGCATTTACGCAAGTTTAAGCAATTGACATTGCAAATAACTGGCTTTTATTTATGTTTTCTTTTTTAAAACATAAATAAAATGCATTGTCATTTACAATACCACTAGCTTAAACTTGTGTAAATGTGAGACCTATTGCATTGCAAATGCTTTGACTGGTATGGCTCCCACGGTTCCCCGCTGTGTGCCAAGCATACGTTGTATAAATTGATGTGAATACTGTAAGTGCTGGACTGGCTCACTCTGGAAGAGAACTGGGACTTGTCATGAGAAATGAGGCTTTAGACTGGAGGAGAGCGGTCCACGGGACACCCGAGGGGGTGCTGACCTCACTGATGAAGGCCGCCTGCGTGTACGTGTGTCGGCTGAAGGTGTCAGCTCAACACAGCTGAACACTCTGAGGCAAAAAAAGCTGATAAGTCAACAAAAGAGTGATTTCGAAACAAAGGTAGTTCTGAAAATGCGTTTTCATTTTGGAGGCTGCCTGACAGGAGTCATTAATGAACTTGGTGCGTGCAGGAATCGCTTAGGAGCAACTGCTATAAAGAGCAGGGGGATTTTCCGCTCTGCAACGAAAATGCAATTGCATCTGCCCAATGATCCTGTAGACAACTAGTAAGAGCCAGTCTCCAACACCGTCCTCTCCAAGCTGCCTCGTCAAACCCGCAGCTCTCACCTAATTAATGCAGCACTTGGACCCAGTGTCTCGCCGCTATGCTTTTCCTTGGCTTGTCGTAGGTCTCTATTGCATAGCTCGTCTTCAGGGCCGGACGTCGAGCTGTAACTCATAATCGGGTATAGGCTTGGTAGGCTTCTTCCTCAGCTGCTCATCAAGGGCTATGCCACGTACCCTCTTCTACTACGTTTGCTTTCCCTGGTTCCGGAAAGGACTCCGCACTGTAGTCTCAGCGTTGAGCTCCACGATTGAAAACCAAGGGAAAGGGAAAGAGCAGTGCACGCTGGAGGCAAGCCGTGACCGTGCACATCGGCGTGGCCTGCAACTCGTGCCCAGTGGCGAGGCGTAGAACTCGGTGAAGAAGGAGAGATCGGTTGTCGGTGTCCAAGATGACCAGTGGGTCTTTTTTGAGTACATGCTGGCCCAGCCGAGGACCCAGAGGAGCCACAGCACATGCATCATTCTACCAGTAACAGCGCTGCAGGGACGGAAGAAGACCAGCCATAGAGAAGGAGGAGGGAGGGAAAGAAAAAGCACGCAATGTTTGTTGGTGAGGGAGAGGGGGGGTGGGTGGGGGTGGAGGGTGTGTGTGAGTGTGTGTGTATGTGTGTGTGTGCGTGTGTGAGTATGGGCACGCACATTCTACCATCAATGAGGGTCATTTGGACTGGTGCTAGGTGCCCACTAGAATAGTGGACAGCATATGCCAGGCCAACGTCTCACAGCAGCTACAGGAGTGCTGTGTGTTTTCTGATTGGAGCAGCTGTAGCAGCACTGTGCTCTAACAATGGCTGTGAGGGCACTGTCCTTTACGAGATGGGGCAGCTGTGAGGGTGCCATTCCTCCCATCCCGTGAAGTAACAGTAGATGCTGTAGCACCCAGGATAATGTGCTGCATGGCCAAATAATTATAAGGTCCCAAAGGCACGACATATTGGCTATGCCAATGCTTTTTCACGGAGTGTTGGCGTGACGGGCAACACACAAAGATAAGAACAGAAAGAAGCATTTGACAAAGCCAACACAATTGGTTTGCCTGTTATACCTAAGGTAACAATACCATTATTTCATGCATTGCAAGTTATGAAGTAGAAGATGGCAGTCACTTCACATTTGATATAATTGTTTTCAACAGCAAAATGTAAAAAAATGAATATGCAGTGACCCTGATAGTGTGGAGCGCTTTTGTAGGCCTGAGCATGAAATTCTACTTCGCTCATTGATTTTGCGGAGTTTTTCCCACTCCACGCTCCGCGTAGCACACGGATTTCTGAAAAACTCCGCAGAGCAGAGTTTTTACTTACTTGCGCTCACCAACATTAAGTTTGCAAGCGGGGAGAATTTTACCCCAGACCACCTCCCAGCGATATCTTTCAATGCTGGCAGTGTGGATGGTCGCTACCGCTTGCGTTGAGAAACCTTCCATTCGCGCTGAGGAAGCTGTTGCTCTAGTAGAACATCAACTCGAGCAGCAGAAAGAAGCTGCACCCTCTTGCGCTGTGCGTGCACCTTTTGCACTGATTTTATAGCACCGGTCAAACTCCAAGTTCTAAAAATCAGTGCGAATGGTGCAACGTAACGCACTGTGCTGCTTGCCAAAGTCCGCGCAGCACAGCAGAGTTTTTCAGTCATGCGGAACTCCACGAACTCCGCCAAGGCCTACTCATTAGCAGTTGCTAACAGACAGCTGCAGCTGTCTGTAGCCAAACACTATCAATAGTGCACTGCTTGACCTGCTGCTTTTGCTCAGTTGGTGGCTCTGGGGACTCACACATTTAACTGCAGAGATCTGTGTTTGACTTCAGGGTCACGGGTTCAAAGGCTGGTAAGTTGACTCAGCCTTTCATCTTTCTGTGGTTAATAAAAGGAGCACTATTGAGTTAGAGAACAAGGAACATCTGTTTTTCAGTACCAATGTACTTTTCAGGGTGAAAATGTGCTTTACAATTCCTACTGCTCCAACTGGGGAAAGTAGGGAATGTGACCTGAGCTCACCATGTAAATCACCAGTCCCCCCAGCAATACTGTAATAAGAGAGGAGTATTTTGAAAGATACATGGTTATTATGAAAGATGTGCTGGAGACTCACCCACAGTAACCTGAGTCCTACTTCATGTTAGGATTATATTTAAATGTACAGATTGTGTCCACCTTAGAAGAGTGAGAGGCTGGGTAGCTCCTATGTGAATTCAAAAGTGCAATCTGCAGTTTATTTACATTATTCTGCAGTAAACTGAGCCTTTGAGTAACCGTAACTGGACTGGGATGTGTAACCTGGAGATCACAAGCAGACCTGTGCAGCTGGCTCAGTCACCTTTAACTATACTTTAGGGATTAGAGCCTGCAGCTTGTAGGTTGCAGTGTATTATGTAGTAGGCACAGTAACAAGTTCAACAACCTTAATGTAATGAGGACATGAACTCACAGGAAGAGTAAACTTGACTCTGTGCATCAAGCAAATCAAGCCCTTATGTGTCTGATTACGTGCCAGGCATGAATGTGGCATCCCCAGCAGGGGGACTGGCCTAGTTAGTGAGATTCAGGGGGGGCTCAAATTTCCCAATTAAAAAAGCAGTCAGCTGCAGGGTGGACAGGTAAGATGATCAAGGCCCAGATCAGTTGACTGGGGGTGAGTGCTTGCAACGTTCAACACTCGGTCCATCATCCCCTTTGGTTTTGCTTTGTTCACCCTAAGTTGGCAGGGTGTGCCCAGACTTGGGTCCCTTGCTCACTTTGCCACTGGATTCAAGCTAGGCTGGCTGATGATGGCTGATTATCCAGAAACCAGTTCCAGGATGTTTTTTTCCGGTACAGGGAAGACATGGCTTGGCAGTTTGGGCTGGACTGTTCCCATGAGGCACAGGGTCAGACTGATTTGCATATGGCCATGTCTGAACTGGGGTGGGAGAGTGGGCTAAAGAACGGTGATGGATTAAACCCAGATCAGCTGACTGGGGGTGAGTGTTTGATTCGCTCAAACGCTCCGTCCATCATCCCCTTTTGTATCGCAATTGTTAAAGTAGTCATTTAAATGCTAAACGTGTCCTAGATTCTTATTATAGAAGGCACAACATTATAGATTATTAAATCAAGCATAAGAGGTGGTTTTACAGCGCACAACTTGAAGTAGTTAGAATTGTGCCTATGTAGGATAATAAAGAAAAAGGAGGCTCCAAAATAAAAGATTTGTTTAGGATCACACAATTTGAAGAAGCAGGGAAGCAGGTATTGATTTAAGTTTATCTGGTTTCACATTTTGAAATTCAGTCTCCATTTGCATATCTCTGGCACTAATTCACATAAAAGGTTAATCTTTTGTCTTTTATTCTCGGGTCAAAACCAGAAAAACACATCGATAGCAGACCCGACACAGGGCCCTGAGCCCAAATGCCAAGTAATGAATGCAATAATTTGGGAGGGTGTCACACCCCCAAAAAACCCCCTTGCAGCTATGCCCTGATCTCCAGGCAGCAACTTCAGAACACTTTCTGGACCTGAGGATGAACTGAAGAGGACTGGACCTGCTGTCTTTGACCTGAGAGGAGCCATGAAGGACTGGACTGCTCTTCTTGTACTCAGGAGAAAGAAGTAGTGGGTGCATAATCCCACTCTATGTTCATGGGATGGGGGAGTGCAACCTAGAATACACCCTCACACACTTTTAATCACTCATTCTTTTACGTCTAGTTACTGGTGAACGTGGGAGTGATGAGTAGGGGTGTGGAGTAAATCTGATGACGGAGCTTGTACGTGTGTCCACTAATTTTATCATATATATGGTTTTATTTGCTATTTATGGCATTGGGCATCGCTTTAAATGGGCAAGTACTCTGTCCGGTAATGTACCTGCACTTCTTCCATTTGAAAGGGTGAGTAAGTGCACTTCTCCGCAGTGCTGCCAGAGCACTTCTCAGGAGCAAGCAGAATAACAGATACTGTAAATAGCGAGCACCTTCACTTCTATAGTGCCATTTAATGCACTGGCGTAGAAGCATATTCGAGTATATTGGTCAGAATTACTGAGAGATGAAAATGGCCCTTAAAATGACTGCACAAAATAGGTTTATCAAAGTATAAATAACACACGTCCTGATACAGAGCTCTCTGTGCATGTGAGTGGGTTTTAATAGAGCGGTCCCTTTAAAAGTGTACTTGAAAGCCCTATGCTGCTCTGGTGGCAGCTCTGAGCACTAAGAATTGGAATATGAGAAAGATGCAATAACATACAAAGTGGCTTGTTGGTCTAGGGGAATGATTCTTGCTTAGGATGTGAGAGGTCCTGGGTTCAAAGCCTGGATGAGCCCATTTTACTTCTTATTTATCTCATATTCAATTTTTTTAATTTTTATTTAATGCGTTTGAAATAAGGAAAAAGGTTTTTTTTTCATCTTTCTGAAGTGTTTTTCAGTGCCCCTATTTTAAACAAAAAAATATTAAAATCAAAAGATAGCTCGTCTGGGATTTGACCCAGGACCTCTCACACCCAAAGCAAGAATCATACTCCTAGACCAACATGCCACTGGGAAGTTCATTTACCAATAGGGTTTAGATGTCGGTACACGTAGAGCTCGTGCTCTATATTTTCGCACCAGTTATGCACATTGCACTGGAAGTGGCAAAAATTAGATCTTGTTGAGGGAAGATGGTTTAAGGCACAAACAGTGACTTCTTTTAGAAAATGTTCACGTCCTTTTATTTCAAACGATTTACAACAAGAAGACATTAATTTAAAAAAAAATGGATTACACTCATTTCCCTTGCACGAGGTTGTTTCAAATTTGTGAATAGAATATAGTAAGTTTGTTACATTTATAAGATGCAAAAAAGAAGTATCTGATAATGAGCAGAGATGTCAACGAGCGGAAGCCCGAGTGGGATCCGGCTGCACACCGACTGCACTTCCGATTATCACTCGTTGAAACCGGTGCACAAGTGACAGACAGACAGGAGGTGGCGCTACGGAGACAACATTGAATATCGAAAAGGAGAGCAATTAGCAAATTCCAACCTTAAAGAGCTTGCAAAGATTATTGCTACTAGGAGCGTTGGCCTTTAAGAACAAAAATAGAAATCATAGATGTAAAAAAAAGTAAAATAAACGAACCGCCTGAACAGGGACTTGAACCCTGGTCCCTCGGATTAAAAGCCTGATGCTCTACCGACTGAGCTATCCAGGTTCATTTGAAAATTGGCAGGCTTGTGTTTATATATGAAAAAAAAAATGGCGTCCCCACACTGCTGTTTTCTTTGTTTCATAGTTTTCCTCTGTTTCCTGAGCCCTTCAGATCAATCCAGACAGGATCCATCAGAGAGTTTCACACTCTGAGTGTCTCCCCCGCACTGTGCTCACCACGCATTCTGCCTGCAGAATGAAGGAGCTGTTTGCATGCCATCACATTCACATAACATTAGTGGAAGAGCTCGAGTGCTCCTATGTGCGACTGCTTGTGAGTAGAGTGTGCACATGCATAAGTGTGACTGCTCGTGAGTGGAGTGTGCGACTGCTCGTGAGTGGAGTTTGCGCTTGAATTTGTGTAACTGCTTGTGAGTGGAGTGTGTGCGACTGCTCGTGAGTCGAGTGTGCATGTGTGTGACTGCTATTGAGTGGAGTTTGTGCTTGCATGTGTGTGACTGCTTGTTGGAAATGGCCCTGTTTGCAGGGTTATCCCCAAATATTTAGATTTTTCCTCCTATTATTTCCTGACCTGTGTGCATTGGTTTTAGGACTATGGGCACTTAACCACTCCAAATCAGTGATAAAGTATGCTCTCTGTGTAAACTGTGTTATGGATTGGTTTTTTCATGATTGGCTATTTGATTCATGTGTCAGTCCCTAGTAAAGTGCACTGCGAGTGCCAGGGCATATAAATCAAATGCTGTTGGTGGGCTGCAGCACTGGATTGTGCCACCCACGCAAACAGCCTGTAAAGTGTAACTCTGGCCTGCCATTGCGTAGCCTGTCCACAGCCTAGGGCTGCCATGTCGAATTGGCAAGTGCACACACTTGCAAGTCCCTAAACCTTCCCTTTTCTACATGTAAGTCGCCTCGAGGTAGGTCCAATGTACCCCCATGGGCAGGGTGCACTGTATGTGAAAGGTAGGACATGCGCTGGAGTGTGTGGCATGTCCTGATAGTGAATTTAATTTATTTTTATTTATTTTAAAAGTTTTATAGAGCGCGAACAAGATCCTTACGGATATCAGAGCTCTTTACATACAGAATGGGATAAAAAGGCAAGGAGTAATAATGAAACAAAACATTTTGTGCAAAGATGAGCAAATTGTTACAAAAAAAGAAACAAGGTAAGGTAGCAACGGTGCATAGGTGGTCAATATACATAGTCACAGGAGGAAGAGTACTGAGTTACGAGATTACATTAGTCAAAGTTCAGGTAACTTTAGCTAATAGGAGAGATTTTACTTCTTTTTTGAAGGATGCCAAGGATGAGATAAGTCTGATTTCTGGAGGGAGGGCATTCCAGATCCTGGGCGCCATCCCTGAGAAGGAGCATTTATAAGTTTTTTCTTGTGAAATCTCTGAGGTTTCAAAAGAAGATTGTCTGCACTTCTTGTCACTCTTGAGCCACCCGAGATTGTCAGTTTCTGAGTGAGGTAGCTGGGGGAGTTGTGGTGTATAACCTTGTGGGTCATGCAGGCGATTTTCAGATGTATTCTAGCTTCGTAAGGCAGCCAGTTCAAAGCTTTTAGATCAGGAGAAATGTGTGAAAGTTTTTTTGAGCCCGTGATTAGTCTGTCTGCAGCAATAATAGCGGCTTTTATTGGTGCGGTTGTCGATATGGGGAGACCACAGAGGGCAACACTTCCATAATCCACTTGAGGGATGACTAGGGCTTGGACTGCAGTTCTGAAGTCATTGAGAGGAAGGAAAGTTTTCAATTTCCGCAATGTGTTGATTTTGAAATTAGCTCCCTTCGTTGCATTGCTGATGTGATGATGCATATTGAGATTGCAGTCAAGGGTTATGCCTAAAGATTTCGCTGAGTCCACAATAGTAGGTTGAACGTTGAGTGCAATGAGATGGTTAAGCCAGGACTGAGTGAGGGGGACTTTGGTGGGAGGTGCTATTAGGAGGAATTCCGTTTTTTGAAGGTTAAGTTTGAGGTGACTCTCTGCCAGCCAAGTCTGTATGTTCCTAAGCGTTGTGTTGAGTATTTTGATGTCATCAAGGGTGTGTATTTTAAGGTAGAGCTGGGTATTGTCTGCGTACATGTGAAATTGAACATTAGATGCTTGAAGTAGTGCGGTAAGTGGTTCCATGAGTATATTGAACAGAGTAGGGGAGAGGGAGGATCCTTGAGGGACACCCAGTGTTACAGGAACTGGTGTGGACATAGTATTGTTAATCTTGAATTTCGCTGGGGACGCACTGAGGTAGTGCTTGATCCTTGTGTGCGCCACCCCATTGCTACAGCCTGGTCCTGCTGGATGGGAGATCGGGAGCGGAATGGCAGTGACCTGAAGAGCGACCAGAAGGCGCGCTACTGAGCGGAGGTACCCGTATACGATCCTTGGTGCTCCCCTGCAGTGGTCGCTGAGTGCCTGGTCTGCTGGCTCTGCGTAAGGACAGGATGTCGAAATCCACTCAGCCTAATAGTATCACACAGTATACAACCCAGCGTCTGCCGTCGCAACGGATTACGGGGCAGAGAGGTCAAGAGGAGTGCGCGGATGTGCCGGCGGAGCCTTCCCGGGCGGAGTTGCTGAAGGCCATACAGGGCTCCCATTCTGCGCTGGAGCGGCAGATAGAGACTGTATCGCTTGATGTCAACCTTCTGCGAACGGATCTTCGCAAAGTGGCGGATAAGGTATCGGTGGCTTCCCTCCAGAAGACAGTCATGCAACTCACCTCTATGAAGCACGCATTGGAATGAAAACCTGAGGACGCGGAGGGTAGGGCGCGCCGCAGCAACATTAGAGTCCTGGGTGTGCCGGAGCGATTGGAGGCGGGGAATGCCGAGCGCTTCCTGGAGGACTGGATTCAGACTCAACTGTGCCCGCATGGGCTATCAAATGTATTTGGCATCGAACGGGCGCATAGGGCCATGGTACCCCCCGCACACGGGGGAGCCTCCGAGGGCATTGATTGCGAAGATCCTGAACTATATAGTCCGGGATTGCATTCTGAAGGCGGCGAGGTAGACGGAGTCTCTCACCATTGAGAACAGCCACATATGCATCTATCCTGATTACACCCAACAGGTGCAAGAGCAGCGGAAGTCCTACCTGGGAGTCGAGCAGAAGCTCCAGGAGATGAAGCTACAATATATGCTGTTATATCCGGCCAAGGTCAAGGTGATATCTCAGGGCGGGCGCATTTCTTCGAATAGCCCGCTGAGGTGTGGGAGTGGCAGGAGATACAGGGGTGACGACATGCCCTCGGGAGAGTGAGGGGGGCCCCGTGAGACCTGGGGGAACCAACCCCAGAGATGACGATGCGGAAGGCGGAGCCGTTGGGACCTTCCTTGGCAAGGGATGGTCCAGAGTCCTCGGGCGCATCTGCCCCTGGGGACGTGTTGGTTCCAGATACCCTGCAGAACATTGTGCCAGGTACAGACTCTACGGCTCCGGTGATCCCAGAGACTGGAATGTCTGAACTGCTGCAGGGGACGGCTCTGTCGTAAGGTACTGTTGGAGTGAAGAGTGTTGTGCTCTGTTTGGGGGCTTTAGTGCTGGGCCTTGAGTTTGTATGAGGTACCTGGGAGCCGTGCTGTTCGAGCTTGAATGACGGAGAGGAGCGTAGGACCTGTATCCCATTGGAACGACCTTATGTGGCGGTGTCTGTCTTTATTTTGGCTGGGGAGGGCCCTGCTTTGGGACTGATGCCAGCGGCCAAGCCCAGGTTCATTCCTGTACGTCTGGGTCCCATGGGGAGCTAGAAGGGGGGTGGGTGGTGTTTGGTTGGGTGTGTGTGTGTGTGTGTGTATTGGATGGGACGAATAGGGTGGCTGTGTACATCCTGGCACCAGCAGGGGGAGGGCAGGATAGCGTGTTTTGTTGTTGCTGTCATCTTGCTTGTGGGTGGGGGTGGGGGTAGATGTTATGGGGGGGTTGTGGGGTTGGGTGGGCTTGGGGGGTTGGTGGGGTTGGGAGGGGAAATTGTTGCTGGCATCGAGAGTACTGTGTTTCTGTTTTTTGAATGGCTGATCAGATGGGCTAGGTCCCCCGGCCTGGATGCTGGTTGGGCCCGTGGGTGGCGGAACACGCCATTTGTAATATATGTCCAGGTTGGGCGTGATCTCCTGTCATGGGGTTTAAATTCTTAACTTGGAACGTGCGTGGATTGGGCACTTGCACTAAAAGATACAGGGTCCTTTCATTCCTCCGACGCCATGGCGTCTCCATTGCGTGCCTCCAGGAGACCCACTTGAACGAAGAGGGTGCCCAGAAGCTGTCCCAAAAATGGTGGGCCAGATGTTTCATTCATCCTATTCTACCTATGCCAGGGGGGTCCTAATCTGGGTGGCACCTGGGGTTCCCTGTGCCGTGATTGTGTAACAATAATAAATGCATGGGGCTAGTGGCAGACTGTATGAAAGGAAGGGCTATTTGTATTTAAAGAATGTAAATCGAGAGAAGATTTCTGGTATCTACAGTCCAAAGACAATAGAAATTGAGGAAGGGCTGACATCCTTATTCTATGACATAGATGTCTTTGGCTGGGGTACTTTCAGCAGAGTAGGTGGCACACTGTGAATGTGCAGTGGCTCTGTGTGAGTTTTGACCAGGGTTCAAACCCCAGCTGGTGAATTTTTTTTTTTTTTTTTAATTCTATTTCTAAATTCCACAAATGAAAGCTGTGCCTTTGTAAATGACCCCCTAGCAGTATCTGGGAGAACTATGGCCTCCTTACTCATAGTGCATATTAGGCATTGATAATGGCATGCTGTGTGGCAGGTGGATAGGGGGGACAGGTTTGCTATGAAAGAAATCACTTATTTAGTGGAATGAGAATTTGGGGATGATTGTGTAAGAATTGGAAATGCATGGGGCTAGTGGCAGACTGTATGAAAGGAATGGCTATTTGTATTTAAAGAATGTAAATCGAGAGAAGATTTCTGGTATCTACAGTCCAAAGACAATAGAAATAGAGGAAGGACTGACATCCTTATTCTATGACATAGATGCCTTTGGCTGGGGAACTTTCAGTAGAGTAGGTGGCTCACTGTGAATGTGCAGGGGCTTTGAGTGAGTTTTGACCAGGGTTCAAACCCCAGTTGGGGAAAATCGTTTTTTTTTTTTTTTCATTTTATTTCTAAATTCCACAAATGAAAGCTGTGCCTTTGTAAATGACCCCCTAGCAGTATCTGGGAGAACTATGGCCTCCTTACTCATAGTGCATGTCAGGCATTGATAATGGCATGCTGTGTGGCACGTGGATAGGGGGGACAGGTTTGCTACGAAAGAAATCACTTATTTAGTGGAATGAGAATTTGGGGATGATTGTGTAAGAATTGGAAATGCATGGGGCTAGTGGCAGACTGTATGAAAGGAAGGGCTATTTGTATTTAAAGAATGTAAATCGAGAGAAGATTTCTGGTATCTACAGTCCAAAGACAATAGAAATAGAGGAAGGACTGACATCCTTATTCTCTGACATAGATGCCTTTGGCTGGGGTACTTTCAGCAGAGTAGGTGGCACACTGTGTATGTGCAGTGGCTCTGAGTGAGTTTTGACCAGGGTTCAAACCCCGGCTGGTAAAAGTCGTTTTTTTTTTTTTTTTAATTTTATTTCTAAATTCCACAAATGAAAGCTGTGCCTTTGTACATGACCCCCTAGCAGTATCTGGGAGAACTATGGCCTCCTTACTCATAGTGCATGTCAGGCATTGATAATGGCATCCTGTGTGGCACGTGGATAGGGGGGACAGGTTTGCTATGAAAGAAATCACTTATTTAGTGGAATGAGAATTTGGGGATGATTGTGTAAGAATTGGAAATGTATGGGGCTAGTGGCAGACTGTATGAAAGGAAGGGCTATTTGTATTTAAAGAATGTAAATCGAGAGAAGATTTCTGGTATCTACAGTCCAAAGACAATAGAAATAGAGGAAGGACTGACATCCTTATTCTATGACATAGATGCCTTTGGCTGAGGAACTTTCAGCAGAGTAGGTGGCTCACTGTGTATGTGCAGGGGCTTTCAGTGAGTTTTGACCAGGGTTCAAACCCCAGCTGGTGAATTTTTTTTTTTTTTTTTAATTCTATTTCTAAATTCCACAAATGAAAGCTGTGCCTTTGTAAATGACCCCCTAGCAGTATCTGGGAGAACTTTGGCCTCCTTACTCATAGTGCATGTTAGGCATTGATAATGGCATGCTGTGTGGCAGGTGGATAGGGGGGACAGGTTTGCTATGAAAGAAATCACTTATTTAGTGGAATGAGAATTTGGGGATGATTGTGTAAGAATTGGAAATGCATGGGGCTAGTGGCAGACTGTATGAAAGGAAGGGCTATTTGTATTTAAAGAATGTAAATCGAGAGAAGATTTCTGGTATCTACAGTCCAAAGACAATAGAAATAGAGGAAGGACTGACATCCTTATTCTATGACATAGATGCCTTTGGCTGGGGAACTTTCAGTAGAGTAGGTGGCTCACTGTGAATGTGCAGGGGCTTTGAGTGAGTTTTGACCAGGGTTCAAACCCCAGTTGGGGAAAATCGTTTTTTTTTTTTTTCATTTTATTTCTAAATTCCACAAATGAAAGCTGTGCCTTTGTACATGACCCCCTAGCAGTATCTGGGAGAACTATGGCCTCCTTACTCATAGTGCATGTCAGGCATTGATAATGGCATCCTGTGTGGCACGTGGATAGGGGGGACAGGTTTGCTATGAAAGAAATCACTTATTTAGTGGAATGAGAATTTGGGGATGATTGTGTAAGAATTGGAAATGCATGGGGCTAGTGGCAGACTGTATGAAAGGAAGGGCTATTTGTATTTAAAGAATGTAAATCGAGAGAAGATTTCTGGTATCTACAGCCCAAAGACAATAGAAATAGAGGAAGGACTGACATCCTTATTCTATGACATAGATGCCTTTGGCTGGGGAACTTTCAGCAGAGTAGGTGGCTCACTGTGTATGTGCAGGGGCTTTCAGTGAGTTTTGACCAGGGTTCAAACCCCAGCTGGGGAAAATCGTTTTTTTTTTTTTTAATTTTATTTCTAAATTCCACAAATGAAAGCTGTGCCTTTGTAAATGACCCCCTAGCAGTATCTGGGAGAACTATGGCCTCCTTACTCATAGTGCATGTCAGGCATTGATAATGGCATCCTGTGTGGCACGTGGATAGGGGGGACAGGTTTGCTATGAGAGAAATCACTTATTTAGTGGAATGAGAATTTGGGGATGATTGTGTAAGAATTGGAAATGCATGGGGCTAGTGGCAGACTGTATGAAAGGAAGGGCTATTTGTATTTAAAGAATGTAAATCGAGAGAAGATTTCTGGTATCTACAGTCCAAAGACAATAGAAATAGAGGAAGGACTGACATCCTTATTCTATGACATAGATGCCTTTGGCTGGGGATCTTTCAGCAGAGTAGGTGGCTCACTGTGTATGTGCAGGGGCTTTGAGTGAGTTTTGACCAGGGTTCAAACCCCAGGTGGGGAAAATCGTTTTTTTTTTAAATTTTATTTCTAAATTCCACAAATGAAAGCTGTGCCTTTGTAAATGACCCCCTAGCAGTATCTGGAAGAACTATGGCCTCCTTACTCATAGTGCATGTCAGGCATTGATAATGGCATCCTGTGTGGCACGTGGATAGGGGGGACAGGTTTGCTATGAAAGAAATCACTTATTTAGTGGAATGAGAATTTGGGGATGATTGTGTAAGAATTGGAAATGCATGGGGCTAGTGGCAGACTGTATGAAAGGAAGGGCTATTTGTATTTAAAGAATGTAAATCGAGAGAAGATTTCTGGTATCTACAGTCCAAAGACAATAGAAATAGAGGAAGGACTGACATCCTTATTCTCTGACATAGATGCCTTTGGCTGGGGTACTTTCAGCAGAGTAGGTGGCACACTGTGTATGTGCAGTGGCTCTGAGTGAGTTTTGACCAGGGTTCAAACCCCAGCTGGTAAAAGTCGTTTTTTTTTTTTTTAATTTTATTTCTAAATTCCATAAATGAAAGCTTTGCCTTTGTACATGACCCCCTAGCAGTATCTGGGAGAACTATGGCCTCCTTACTCATAGTGCATGTCAGGCATTGATAATGGCATCCTGTGTGGCACGTGGATAGGGGGGACAGGTTTGCTATGAAAGAAATCACTTATTTAGTGGAATGAGAATTTGGGGATGATTGTGTAAGAATTGGAAATGTATGGGGCTAGTGGCAGACTGTATGAAAGGAAGGGCTATTTGTATTTAAAGAATGTAAATCGAGAGAAGATTTCTGGTATCTACAGTCCAAAGACAATAGAAATAGAGGAAGGACTGACATCCTTATTCTATGACATAGATGCCTTTGGCTGGGGAACTTTCAGTAGAGTAGGTGGCTCACTGTGTATGTGCAGGGGCTTTCAGTGAGTTTTGACCAGGGTTCAAACCCCAGCTGGGGAAAATCGTTTTTTTTTTTTTTCATTTTATTTCTAAATTCCACAAATGAAAGCTGTGCCTTTGTAAATGACCCCCTAGCAGTATCTGGGAGAACTATGGCCTCCTTACTCATAGTGCATGTCAGGCATTGATAATGGCATGCTGTGTGGCACGTGGATAGGGGGGACAGGTTTGCTACGAAAGAAATCACTTATTTAGTGGAATGAGAATTTGGGGATGATTGTGTAAGAATTGGAAATGCATGGGCTAGTGGCAGACTGTATGAAAGGAAGGGCTATTTGTATTTAAAGAATGTAAATCGAGAGAAGATTTCTGGTATCTACAGTCCAAAGACAATAGAAATAGAGGAAGGACTGACATCCTTATTCTATGACATAGATGCCTTTGGCTGGGGTACTTTCAGCAGAGTAGGTGGCACACTGTGAATGTGCAGTGGCTCTGAGTGAGTTTTGACCAGGGTTCAAACCCCAGTTGGTAAAAATCGTTTTTTTTTGTTTTTTTTTAATTTTATTTCTAAATTCCACAAATGAAAGCTGTGCCTTTGTAAATGACCCCCTAGCAGTATCTGGGAGAACTATGGCCTCCTTACTCATAGTGCATGTCAGGCATTGATAATGGCATGCTGTGTGGCACGTGGATAGGGGGGGCAGGTTTGCTATGAAAGAAATCACTTATTTAGTGGAATGAGAATTTGGGGATGATTGTGTAAGAATTGGAAATGCATGGGGCTAGTGGCAGACTGTATAAAAGGAAGGGCTATTTGTATTTAAAGAATGTAAATCGAGAGAAGATTTCTGGTATCTACAGTCCAAAGACAATAGAAATAGAGGAAGGACTGACATCCTTATTCTATGACAAAGATGCCTTTGGCTGGGGAACTTTCAGCAGAGTAGGTGGCTCACTGTGTATGTGTAGGGGCTTTGTGAGAGTTTTGACCAGGGTTCAAACCCCAGGTGGGGAAAATCGTTTTTTTTTTTTTAATTTTATTTCTAAATTCCACAAATGAAAGCTGTGCCTTTGTAAATGACCCCCTAGCAGTAACTGGGAGAACTATGGCCTCCTTACTCATAGTGCATGTCAGGCATTGATAATGGCATCCTGTGTGGCACGTGGATAGGGGGGACAGGTTTGCTATGAAAGAAATCGCTTATTTAGTGGAATGAGAATTTGGGGATGATTGTGTAAGAATTGGAAATGCATGGGGCTAGTGGCAGACTGTATGAAAGGAAGGGCTATTTGTATTTAAAGAATGTAAATCGAGAGAAGATTTCTGGTATCTACAGTCCAAAGACAATAGAAATAGAGGAAGGACTGACAACCTTATTCTATGACATAGATACCTTTGGCTGGGGAACTTTCAGCAGAGTAGGTAGCTCACTGTTAATGTACAGGGGCTTTGAGTGAGTTTTGACCAGGGTTCAAACCCCACCTCGGGAAATTATTTTTTAATTTAATTTTTATTTTTTTAAACAATTCATTTATTTTAGCAGAGTGAAACATAGTCCTTTGGAAATGCTCAACTGATAATAATGAAAGACCAAGTAGAAAATCTATGGCATATGTCACATCAGATGTGGCATATGCCACATGACAGAGTGACACGTGTCACATGCCAGACTTGGGCTCCAACCCTTACTGCTGTGCTGGTAATATGCAATAACTGCGCACGCATAAAATAGATCATTTTATTACAAAATGAAGCTGCTCAGCTCGCTTGAGTATTGGCCTGCATCAGGTATAGCAGCCTGGCACTCCTATAGTGTCAATTCACAAGACTACGATAGTATGCACCCAGGTTTGACGCACCCATAACATATTCAAAGATATAGTAAATGTGCACATACATTCCACAATGGTCTGGTCAAAGACATCAGTCTGACGAATGAGGGACAATTGGAACTTTGATTCTTCAAAACTATAGTGTTTAGTCTGAGAGAACATGTTGTATGCTTTTAAATGCTCACTGGCACACGTCTGTCCAATATAGCTTCTTAGCTTGCCAGTGTCACGTCAGTGTTTTACATTTAACAATGAAGCCATGGCACTCGTCAAGGTTCTTTTAGTACTCAGGCAGCCCAATAATTCTTGCACATGTTTCATCACAAGATTACTGCCCTAGCCCAGAGACTCTATAAGGCCTCATTGCTCAATTACCCCTAAGTTGAGCATCTCGGTGACCTCTACCATAATGAAGTCCTTAACGGGATATAGCATCTTGTGTTCTTAGACTTACTGGCAAACTGCTATCTTTCTCAATGTCATGAGAACACCACAACATCAACCTATAGGAGGAAAAAAAGAATTACCCATGCGAACCATTACTTTATCCTTACTGTTCGGTAACCAATGCAGTGCAAGACATTTTCTATACCATTCAGAAGTCAATGGAGTGAGAGTTGAACAACTTTGTCAACTGAGACATCTTTGTTGGCTCTATGGATAAGATTTCTGTTATCATCCTTGTATGCAACCAAAAGAAGTGCCTGCATTTCCACAACAAAATGGAACACATTAAGTCTGCTTGCATGAAGAAATCTCTGAAGATCCCTTGTGGACCTCATTCCCCTTAAGTAATTCAAATTTCAAATTTTGTTGATTGCTGCTAGAGGTCAGTCCACTTGTTCTCTAATACAATTATGGGACGGGCTATGAGAACCTGCAACTCCCTCTGCTATCGACTCAGAATCGGCCCACACCTTTATGAATTCCTTAATTTACTGGAAGTTATCCTTGATTTTATGCATGTTGTCTTCTTCTGATGTCCCATACATAGTACACTATTTCCTGCAATCAACCACATAACTTACTTTTACATCCTTCCTTAACAAGGCTGAGGGCCCATGCACAAATTGAACACAAAACGGTTTAAAATGTCTGAACCCTACTTGAATGAAGAACTTAAGCAAGTTAGGATGATGTCCTACTTCAACTAAATTAAGCTTTGAAAGCACACTTTATGCCTATTGACTATTTTGATAAAAGTTCAAAAAGACCATAGTCTAAGGGGTGGTTTGAGATAGAGATGATGCCTTAAACTATACGTCTGTCCCACATTGCCTTTATGTACATGGGAATTTGGTTAGTTCCTCTGTTAGAGATCTGCTAGCTCTCCAAAAGAGAATCTAACCCAGGTTAAGATTCTTGAATCCTGAGCACTGAGCTGTCATTCCCCTAAGGTGTAATTATCTGGTGGTATTATTCACTATAACATGAATATACTTTTTATTGGAAGTGATAAGATCCTAAAATGTCTGTCCCTAACATCTGGAATCAAACCCTTACCACTGTCACTGCTCTCTATGGATCTGTTTTCTGACCTCCAAATCCAAATGTCAAGTCTTAAAGGGTTGCATTTGCTTGGTCTTTCCTAACCAAAGAGTCCGGGTGAAGGAAAAAGCATCTTATATTCTGGCACCAACAGCTGCTGGCTGACCTGGTTCAAGGACTGAAGACATGATAATTGCCAACCCTCGAACAAAACACAGAAGCGCCCAATCGCATACCCTTTTATTTGCATGTGCAGGCCTATCAGACTTGCTATGGCAATGTGATCTCTGCTCCATCTGTGGCTTCTCTTGCTATTCAGGAATGTCCTTTCAGTCAGATGTTTGATCTACAAGTGCAGCAGCACAATTCTACAAGTCCAAACACTTTGACTTCTTGCTCTATAGAAAATACATTTTACCATCATCCCCAACATCCACCTACACAAATTCATTGTTGGCATTTGGTGATATGTTGAAAGGGCAAGATTAATGTTTTTAAGCTACTTCTTCAATAGTTCAAATGGTTAAGTTTCTGTGAGGTTCTGGCACTATGTGCCAGATTGGATTACATCATTTTTCACTATTGCAGGCTGGTCCTGCACATCAGCTGGTTGCCAAGGGGTTTGTGTGTGCAGCCAATGCTCAATCACAACTTCATATGGGCATTATGGCTCTCAGGGTTTCTGTGCGTACAGCCAGTGCTCAATCATGAATTCACACGGGAACTATGGGTCCCACGGAGTTTTATATATCGGGTACCACTGAACACCAAAATGAGATCATCAAGGACCAGCACAGTAGCTACCTGTTAGACGGATTTCTTACAGACTCTTGATCATAGGTGTGACACTGAGGTTCACACCTTAATGATGACATGCTGTTTTTATATTTTACA
>NW_028251595.1:0-12249 GCF_964263255.1 Lissotriton vulgaris | reverse complement strand
CTACAGGAATGCCAGAAACCGGTCCTCGGAAGCTTGTTTCCGGTCCAGGGAAGACATGGCTTGGCAGTTCCGGCTGGACTGTTCCCATGAGGCACAGGGTCAGACTGATTTGCATATAGCCATGTCTGAACTGGGATGGCAAAGTGGGTATACAATGTTTACAACGCGCGTGGTACAACGAAGTACCATTACCACGCAGTTATAACAACGAAAGTTTTTACAACGAATTGCGCTGGGTGGCGCTCAAGGATAATAAATCCTTTAATTTACTATCCCAACACCTTCCCTACTATCCACGGGGACTGGTGTTGGAATAGTAAATTATATTTTTTAAATTTGCGCCCCCCCAACGCAAGTCGTTGTAACGACTTGCGTTGTTACAACCGCGTTGTAATGGTACTTCGTTGTACCGCGCGCGTGGTAGTGACATACATCCGCAAAGTGGGCTAAAGAACGGTGATGGATTAAACCCAGATCTTTTGACTGGGTGTGAGTGTTTGATTGATTCAGATGCTCCGTCCATCACCACCCCCTTTTGTACCGCTTTTGGCCGCCACTAGTGTGGCAGGGTATGCTCAGACGGGGGTCCCTTGCTCACTTTGCCACTGGATTCAAGCAAGCTGGGCTGAAGACGGCTGGAATGCCAGAAACCGGTCCTCGGAAGCTTGTTTCCGGTCCAGGGAAGACATGGCTTGGCAGTTCGGGCTGGACTGTTCCCATGAGGCACATGGTCAGACTGATTTGCATATAGCCATGTCTGAACTGGGGTGGCAGAGTGGGCTTAAGAACGGTGATGGATTAAACCCAGATCTTTTGACTGGGTGTGAGTGTTTGATTGATTCAGATGCTCCGTCCATCACCACCCCCTTTTGTACCGCTTTTGGCTGCCATAAGTGTGGCAGGGTATGCTCAGACGTTTTGAAGCGTAAGTAGGGAGTTTGTTCGTTTGTCTTACTACATTTAAAGTTTGCTCGTTTGGTTTATGTGTTTGATTTCAGCGACTCAGAGCCTGTACGTTTGTTTTTTAGGTTTAGAATTCGTACGGTAGCAGTTGGTTACATCGCGTTTTTAATAAAGAAGTTAGCTTCCGGTTTACTATACACAAGCACTGCCTATTTGGAGGATGTAAGTATATCGTCCCCTCTTGACGTAGTGAGATTTAATAATCATAGGATGTTAGAAATGGGATCCCTGTCCGGCCAGGGCTTGTGCCAAAGTCAGTCAGAGACCACCACTCCTAAGTCAGGGCAAGGGAGTTACACGCCAAGATAATTCAGCTCACCCTCTAGGTAACATGGCGCGAGCAGCAATGCTAAACTTGGAGGCGATATGAGTTAAGTATTTGCGCACGCACCCCAGCAACAACACCAAAGGCCCACCACAAAGGAAACTCCACACAAGGTTATATATAAAAATAGCCTTTGTATTACCAAAACACATTAGATAAAACACACACTTTACAATGTGCCAGGGGCACGGGCAGAACTTACAGGGGATATTTACAAGACAGGGCCACCTGGACCACTGTCAGGAATCAGAAGTAACACTTTCAGAAATAGCACTTAGAATGTAAAATCACGGTAGCACATAATATAAAAATAGAGCACACAACCAGTAATCACTGGTAACAGGACCTCACTAGCACCACCTGCGCTAGGAGGACAACAACCACCTGTAGGGGTGTAAGAACATAACACATGATGCAATGCATAACATTCATTCAGAGGTGTAAGGAGGGAAAACACATGATGCATCGCAATACATTCAGAGGTGCATAACAATAACAATTGCGCCAAACTCACAAGTCACCACCTGTGACTGTCCCTGTGTCCCAATGTCAGGGCCTAAACGTGGCAGTTGCCCACAAAGTGCTGGGCAACTGGTGCAATTGTTGGGGCCAACGTTGGGGCCTCTCTAGTCTCTGCCCATCTGACTGTCTCCTGAACCTCTCTGGGCTCGTAAAACAGCAATGGGGCCCTGGAGCCTCGGGGCTCCTAAATACAAATGCCCAAGAGCCCCTTGGACTCTGTAAAAAAATGCGGCCACTGGTGGAGCCTTCAGGGCTCAAAACGAACAATGTCCCCTTCTGGAGCCCTCGTGGCTCTGAGTAACCACTGAGCCTCTCTGGGCTCGAAAACAAGAATGCAGCCCGAGTGGAGCCTCTCGGGGCTCAAGCGACCCTGCAATGCCCCCGGAGGTCGCGCTAATGAGAGGGGGCGGGGCGCACACCGGCAATGTGTCCCGACGCCCCCCTCTCCTCTTTCACAGCACCAGCACTCACCGGGTCTTGTGGCAGGATGGAGACTTCTTCTCCAGTCAGCGGCGTCTGCAGGCGGCCGGCTGCTTCCCGAGAGCTCCCACTCCTCGGGGCTCTCTGCAAGCTTCTCTCCTCTCTCTCTCCTGGGCTCTCCCTCGCTTTGGGAGCCTGGGGGGGACAAGGAAAGACGCCGGCTTCTCTCCCTCACCGGAGCGCGGGGTGGCCTCCCGTCAGGCTTCCGGTTGGCTCTCTGTCCTGTCCCCGGCCTGCCTGACTTCCGGGTCACGGCTGTGGGGGCGGGACTTCCGTCGGGCCGCTCTCCGATTGGCCGGCCGGCAAACCACTTCCGGGTCGTCGCGGGCAGCGCGGCGACCCGTTCCAGGCACTTTTAGGCGGTGGATAAGCAGGAAATGCCGGGTGGGCACCGGCTCTTTTAAAAGGGCAAATAAATTGAGGTGGGCACTCGATCTTAGGGCAGCAATGTCCCTGGCAGGGTGGGCACCAGCCAGGGGATTTCAAAATCGGCAACACGGGGCAATCGCCAGGTGGGCACCGGCTGAGCCAGAAAAGAGCTCCCAAGCGCTAGCAAGCCGAACAAAGCGCTCCCAGGCGCTATAGGGCAAGGTAAGGTGCTCCCCAGCGCCAGGAGCCCCTAAAGCCCAGTCAAAGTTCTTGTAGGCAGGCAGGGGGGCAAGGCTGGACCCAGAGCCAGCACACTGGGTCTCCAGGCAGGGAGACACCCCAAGTGGCGGTCCTCTGGCGCAGCAAACGCAGCAGCAGCCCCCTCAGGATCCTGGAAGAGAACAGTTTCAGTGGGGACACAGCCCCATTTTTATACACCAAATCCTTTGTTCTGGCACAGGGTGGGGGCAGACCCAGTCGCAGCTGGTCCTTGAGTACCCTTGATGGCCCAACCACCCCTTTCTTTCACTGGCAGGGCTAGGGTCATCAGTCACACCACAGGGGGGCGGAGCCAGCATTGTGTGGGGAAAACCCAGCCCATCCTGGACACAGGTACACTCCTCCCACACATCACTCATGCTAATCTCCCACTCACCACCGGGCAGACCCACCCAGCCTTCCTGGAGCCAGGCTCACCAGCCAGCTCCAGCCAATCACACGCCAGGCATATTTTCCTCTAATATGCCAACTCCTAGAAGTTGCACTTCTACATATGACATCCGCATGCAACACACACCATTGCGAAGCATTCACTCTCACGAGTTTGCACATATCAGATTCGAACCTGTACACCCCACGCATCAGGAACTACCAGGGACACATACATTCCCCATGCATTCCTATGGGAGGGCAGGCCTATCTCATCACATGCACTCAGAGTGCGCACGCACTTTCCACTGGGACACAGTGAAAGTGCGCAGAACCCAAAAATCACTACCACCAGGTCACCATTGCAAGCAAAAAGTCTAGGGGTGAACCTGCCATAAGGGCCAAGTCCAACACAACCCCCTTCCAGCCAAAACGCAGGGTAGAACAATCACCACCGTGATGGACTTCCCTGCTTGGGGCGATAGAACACGGCCGCGGGCCCGCAACTGCAGGGACACCCTCCTGTTCTACGCCACGGTGAACCCATGGGATTCCTTCTCAAAACACTGTCTGGACCAACTGGGCTACCCCACTGGTACTCCCAAGCTGTCCGCGGCCAGGACCAGGCCCTGGGCCACCCAGGTGCCACCGGTCCTTGCCTATTCGCAGAGCGGGGGGTAGTAACCCCTGGCACATAGTAGCCATTCTCCACTCTCCCTGTCTGCAAGACAGGACTAGACTGCCACTGGTTCTCCAGCCTAGGGGCTACAACCTCAGGCGGACCAGGAGTCTCAGGGAAGGCTCTCCTCCCCCTACCTCTTCTTCTAGGGTTCCTCCTCCTCCTGCGAGGGGTACACCTAGCACGCCATTCCAACCCAGGGTTTAACCCCTCAGGCTGCACCGGGGTCAGAGGTGGGCTTTCCCACCCTCTGCACCCCCTTTCAGAGGTCTGCCCTCTCCCAACTGGAGAAGTTCCTCTGGAAGAAGAACCGGTCAGGACACTGGTTACAGTCGTCCTACCCTTCAGGTCAGGCTGAACCTGAACCTGGCCTCCCAACCTCTGATCTAAAACCTTTGGTGGAACAATTGCCTGGCACTCCAGGACTTCTGGGGACTCACACGCAATCCCCCTGAGGATGACACATGACCCATGTGTCGTGTGACTGTCTGCCTGGCGCAGATCTCCTGCCTCCTGTCCACCTGACAGTGCGCAAAGATCCTCCAGACCAGAAGTGGCGCCACCCGGGTCCCCCCAAGAAGATCTAGCCCAACTGGCTAGTCCCTGGTCCACTGGTGCATCCACTGGGAAACTCATCCCCCAATCACTCCTCACTTCGGACTTCTGTGCACTCCCTCCTGGAGTAGCACTGCCGGACACTGGAACCCCTGGAGCTCTAGTTACAGACGCTCCAGGTTCCCTAGACACTAGGAGATCCTCCTCAAGTGTACTAACCGGACAGCCTAGGTCCCTAACCTGGTGTTCCCTCAAGAAACCATCCAAGTCCTGAGGCAGGGCTCCGGGCGTCTGGGGACTCTCAGCCTCCCACTGACTCCTGCTCCACTGAGCCAGGCAGTGAGCCCCTATACCCTCCTCGCTATACTGGGACCTAGCTGGGCTACACTGAGCCTCTTCCACCACGCTGGGCTGGAAGATACCTATACCACTACTGTTGGACTCACTCACTAGGGACTCTAAAGAACCTCTGGCCCTCTCCCAGCGGTTTGCTTCATCTGCAGGCTCACATGCGTCAGACAATCCACACCCCAACAGGTGTTGGCGCAACCCTGGTGAACAACCACTGAGCAGGTGCTCTTTGACAATCAGGTCAAACAAGACATCAAAATCATCTTTCGTGTGAACCTTTACCCAATCAAACAGTGTATCACAACATTCATCCTCAAACTCCACCCAAGACTGGTGACACAGTTTCCTACTGTCCCTGAACTTCACCCTTAACTCCTCCTCTGGGGAAACAGGTACCAGACTGGGGGACCTGGGACTGGGATTTCCTACACTGAGATTTAAATAGCTGCCATCACTGGACTCAACCCTCCCCGGGGAATCCAGACAATCAACACTGCGCGCAGGGGATAGTCTACCCTCCAGAGCCACTTTGCCTCTGGTGGAGGCCCTCTCAGCCTCCTCTATCCTTTCCTGCGCTAAGACCCTCTCAGTCTCTAGCTGTTGCTTCTTAACCTCCAGCTGTTGCTTTCTAATGCCCAGCTGTGCCATAGCCTGGGCATGCTCTAACTTGAGCTTCTCTAAAGCCAGCTGGTGCTCCCTTTCTCTCCTCCTATCCTCCAACTCCTCTGGGGACAGGGAAAGGGATGAGGCGCTGCCTCCTACGCTGGACCCAGCAAGGGACTCCCTATCTATGGGGTCCTCACTATCTGCTGGCGTCCCTGTGCTGTCATCTTCTCCCTCCTCTTCTGAATCTTCAGGGCTCCCCACAGACCCACCACCCTCATGGTGTGAGACCCGGGCCCTTTCCTCCCTGCGCTCAAGATCCCACTGACCCTTTTGCCATAGGATCAGGCTGCTCCTAAGTTTGGATTGAGTGTCTGACCCATCCACCCCTATGTCTCTCTCTTCACAGAACCTTACCAACTCTCCCATACTGTATCGAAACAGATCACAGAAATCGAAAGCAGGCTCCATTCTGGCGGACGTTCTAGAGAAAAGATTACACAGGGAACCTAGGGGTCTGAGCTTAACAAAGGAGTACACAATTCACAAAGGTTCAGCAAGTTCCCTCTCCCAGAGAACTCACACTCACTTGCCTAGTGCCACACACCATTCATTCACACACAACCCCCCCCTCGGACTGGTAAGGCAGTTTCTACCACCCCTGATTCCTCAACCTGACCACATGTGACACAGGTACCAAACTCTGGGCGCGGGGCAGGGTAACAAACATACTGGACACAATTGCACAATGATACCTTCAGGAGAAGAAAATAATGGAACTTCAAAAACAATAATCCCCTAAGATGTGGTCATCTAAAATGCAGAGTTTTGTGTGTGGCCAGTTGCCACTGTGGTACAACGCAAACACAAATCCTCATCCTCACCGCTTGCCGCCAATGTTAGAAATGGGATCCCTGTCCGGCCAGGGCTTGCGCCAAAGTCAGTCAGAGACCACCACTCCTAAGTCAGGGCAAGGGAGTTACACGCCAAGATAACCCCAGCTCACCCTCTAGGTAACGTGGCGCGAGCAGCAAGGCTAAACTTGGAGGCAATATGAGTTAAGTATTTGCGCACGCACCCCAGCAACAACACCAAAGGCCCACCACAAAGGAAACTCCACACAAGGTTATATATAAAAATAGCCTTTGTATTACCAAAACACATTAGATAAAACACACACTTTACAATGTGCCAGGGGCACGGGCAGAATTTACAGGGGATATTTACAAGACAGGGCCACCTGGACCACTGTCAGGAATCAGAAGTAACACTTTCAGAAATAGCACTTAGAATGTAAAATCACGGTAGCACATAATATAAAAATTAGAGCACACAACCAGTAATCACTAGTAACAGGACCTCACTAGCACCACCTGCGCTAGGAGGACAACAACCACCTAAGTATTACAATACCTGTAGGGGTGTAAGAACATAACACATGATGCAATGCATAACATTCATTCAGAGGTGTAAGGAGGGAAAACACATGATGCATCGCAATACATTCAGAGGTGCATAACAATAACAATTGCGCCAAACTCACAAGTCACCACCTGTGACTGTCCCTGTGTCCCAATGTCAGGGCCTAAACGTGGCAGTTGCCCACAAAGTGCTGGGCAACTGGTGCAATTGTTGGGGCCAACGTGGGAGCCTCTCTAGGCTCTGCCCATCTGACTGTCTCCTGAACCTCTCTGGGCTCGTGAAACAGCAATGGGGCCCTGGAGCCTCGGGGCTCCTAAATACAAATGCCCAAGAGCCCCTTGGACTCTGTAAAAAAATGCGGCACTGGTGGAGCCTTCAGGGCTCAAAACGAACAATGTCCCCTTCTGGAGCCCTCGTGGCTCTGAGTAACCACTGAGCCTCTCTGGGCTCGAAAACAAGAATGCAGCCCGAGTGGAGTCTCTCGGGGCTCAAGCGACCCTGCAATGCCCCCGGAGGTCACGCTAATGAGAGGGGGCGGGGCGGACACCGGCAATGTGTCCCGACGCCCCCCTCTCCTCTTTCACAGCACCAGCACTCACCGGGTCTTGTGGCAGGATGGAGACTTCTTCTCCAGTCAGCGGCGTCTGCAGGCGGCGGGCTGCTTCCCGAGAGCTCCCGCTCCTCGGGGCTCTCTGCACACTTCTCTCCTCTCTCTCTCCTGGGCTCTCCCTCGCTTTGGGAGCATGGGCGGGACAAGGAAAGACGCCGTCTTCTCTTCCTCACCGGAGCGCGGGGTGGCGTCCCGTCCGCTTCCGGTTGCCTCTCTGTCCTGTCCCCGGCCTGCCTGACTTCCGGGTCGCGGCTGTGGGGGCGGGACTTCCGTCGGGCCGCTCTCCGATTGGCCGGCCGGCAAACCACTTCCGGGTCGTCGCGGGCAGCGCGGCGACCCGTTCCAGGCACTTTTAGGCGGGGGATAAGCAGGAAATGCCGGGTGGGCACCGGCTCTTTTAAAAGGGCAAATAAATCGAGGTGGGCACTCGATCTTAGGGCAGCAATGTCCCTGGCAGGGTGGGCACCTGCCAGGGGATTTCAAAATCGGCAACACGGGGCAATCGCCGGGTGGGCACCAGCTGAGCCAGAAAAGCGGTCCCAAGCGCTAGCAAGCCACACAAAGCGCTCCCAGGCGCTATAGGGCAAGGTAAGGTGCTCCCCAGCGCCAGGAGCCCCTAAAGCCCAGTCAAAGTCCTTGTAGGCAGGCAGGGGGGCAAGGCTGGACCCAGAGCCAGCACACTGGGTCTCCAGACAGGGAGACACCCCAAGTGGCGGTCCTCTGGCCCAGCAAAAGCAGCAGCAGCCCCCTCAGGATCCTGGAAGAGAACAGTTTCAGTGGGGACACAGCCCCATTTTTATACACCAAATCCTTTGTTCTGGCACAGGGTGGGGGCAGACCCAGTCGCAGCTGGTCCTTGAGTACCCTTGATGGCCCAACCACCCCTTTCTTTCACTGGCAGGGCTAGGGTCATCAGTCACACCACAGGGGGGCGGAGCCAGCATTGTGTGGGGAAAACCCAGCCCATCCAGGACACAGGCACACTCCTCCCACACATCACTCATGCTAATCTCCCACTCACCACCAGGCAGACCCACCCAGCCTTCCTGGAGCCAGGCTCACCAGCCAGCTCCAGCCAATCACACGCCAGGCATATTTTCCTCTAATATGCCAACTCCTAGAAGTTGCACTTCTACATATGACACACGCATGCAACACACACCATTGTGAAGCATTCACTCTCACGAGTTCGCACATATCAGATTCGAACCTGTACACCCCACGCATCAGGAACTACCAGGGACACATACATTCCCCATGCATTCCTATGGGAGGGCAGGCCTATCTCATCACATGCACTCAGAGTGCGCACGCACTTTCCACTGGGACACAGTGAAAGTGCGCAGAACCAAAAAATCACTACCACCAGGTCACCATTACAAGCAAAAAGTCTAGGGGTGAACCTGCCATAAGGGCCAAGTCCAACATAGGAGATAAAAAAACTGATGGAGAATCTGACTCTGTATAAAAGAGTGTGAATTATACATTTTTTGCTAAAATCTTTGTGTAATTAGAAGTAAGTTTGAAGTGAGCATGATTGATTGGCTAGCACTGTGTACTTGTAGAGCTTTTCTGGAATCCTGAATTTGAAAACATAACCCTCTTTGTTGTTTCTAATTGTGCTCTCCTAGTGGTTTTGTTATTCTTTTCTCCAGAAATAGATACTTTTTAAATGAAAACTTTTAGTCTTGCTGGACGAGAATTACCTGAATAGGAGGTGTATACTCCAAGTTTGGAAGGGTTTTTACCCTATTGGATTAGAGGTATGTGTTTGTAAAATATGTTAAATCGATTGCGTGCATTCTCACGATGTTGCATCCCTCTATAATTGCTTCTCACCAGGATGAACCATGGTAAATTGCGAATGCTAGCATAATACAGGATGGACTATACCAAGGTGCTATTGAGATCATCTATGTTGCGTTACCTAAATGAATCCAACTAAATATATATGCACCACAATCCTGTATGAACAAAAATGTTGTCCCTAGTGTAATCTCCAGGGTTTTTAAACGTGTTTAATATCCATCTTTTTGAGGTCCAAAAATATTCCCATGCTGAGAGTAAATCACTATAATTCAATATAGACATGATGATGTGATTAGTAGCAATGGGTTGATTTTATTTAAAAATTCAAATGTATTAAATGTATATTGTATGTACTGTTTAAATGTGATGTTGTGTCTGATGGTTTATTATGTGTACTATAGAAGCATTGTACATAGGAGGCATACTGCATAGGTTTTAGTTTATGTACACTCTTTGCAATTAAATGTATTCTGGCTTTTAAAATAAATGTTGTTTAAATTTAACAATCATTTGGGAAACATTACATGTAATCCTGATGAAGGTGGTCATATATTAATATCCACCGAAACGCGTCGATGCCAAAGGAGAAATACATCTTACATGAACTGAGGATAATTCTGACCATTTGGCTGAATTAATTTTCTGTTTTGTATCTCCTTTTTTGATAGGAAGCCTATGAAATTTTGTATGTAATTGTCCTTCTTCGAATAATGTCTGTTTACCAATTTTTAATTATGTTTTAATTGTGTTTCAATGTATATGAATAAACTGTGCAGGATTATTTTAATATAGCGTTTTTGTTATATTGGTTGCATTGCTCCTCTAGTTGAATATATGTTTTTTAATATTTGTTTTATGTGAATGAGATAAGTGAAGTATAAGGTGTCCAGAGGGAATCTTTCTTTGACGAAAGTCACTTGTGGTACCCTATCCTTTTGGTATTGGGGTCCCTCTCTCTTTTATTGGAACATTCGTCCATAGTGTCAATATCAGCAACACTACCCATCCCGCAAACAGCAATATTAATTGGAAATAAACCACACGACACCTTGTTTGTGGAGGAAATTACTGCAGGTTTATTTGCACAACAAAAATGCCAATATGGTGGGTTATCTTGCAGGCGATCCAAGGGCAAGAAACCCCTCCGCCGCCTGAGGAGCCAAATTACACAGCGGCTGTCGCCAATTGGTGCTTACCAATTTTGGGCGAGGGGCTAACCCCTCCCACCGGTGGAACACCAGTCCACCCCCTTACTCATGCCCCTGAAGGGGCGGAGCGTTCCAGGCAACCCCCGGTTGCTCAGGTACACAACCGCCCATAGGACTTACGGGGCGCCGTCGCTCCTCCAGGGTACAATGCGAGGACATCCCTGGGGATATTTGGCCTTTGCACACTTGTGCTCTTGCAAAGGGTGTTTGTCGTGGCACCCTCCACCCCACCTTTTTCAGTTTTCCCAACTAGCCCTGTGCTTAAGCACCAAAGAGACCTGGATCCCACTAACAGCTGGTGTCCAGTGCACGGGAAGGGAGCCCTGAGCAATGGCTGCTTCCTCCCAATCACCTTAGTGACTGGACAATACGTGCCTAGAACCCCTCCCCCCAGGTGGCAGAGGCCCCTGTAGGGACTGGGCCTTTGTGAGCTCTCCATAAATGACAATCGCTCGGGCTCAATGCCGCCTGGGTGCTGGTCACCCCCAGCTAGGGGAGTTGCGTGAAACAGACCGCATGCCCCCGGGATGCCGATGGAATACCTTAAACCATTCTGCCCCCGATCCGCTATCAGGCCACCCCCACTGCCCGTACAGCAGCTGCCCCCCAAGGTAGGGCCCTGGGGCCCACGGGGGCTGCCATCCTGCAGTAGGAAGGGGGGGCAGGGCCTACACTCACCGGCCTCACGACTATGAATGGACACCAGACCAATGACCAAACTGCACCGGGGCAGCAGCAACGAGGTCACCGGGTGGGTGGGGAGAGGACCTTATACCTCATCCCTGCCCAACCCTACTGGAAGTGACGCTGCACGCGGCCCCTTCGAGGGGAGGTGGTCCCACACACTAGACTGTCTTGTGTGCTCTCATGTGGCACGAAGCTGGCTGCCCTCTGATGAGAGTCCCCTTCGTGGACCACGGACAGCCAACATAGCGCCCAATGGCTCATGGACTTCAACATTAGAATGACCATTTCCCCTCAAGGCCAAGCCCATCTTCTGGCCCACTTATGTCAGGGAAAAGAGAACTCCAGGTACACGATAGTTTAGAATTCTATACAATGAGGTTTATAGTAGGAATGCCTGGGGAACTATCATATCTTTCTGCCAGCCGGAGTCTACGGTTTTGCAGGGGGACACTGGAGTCAGTGTTTAGATGCAGGGGGGGGTGGCTTAATTGGTGTTTTAGGGTTTCCCAGCCCCTGAATAAATCAATTTTCATGTTTAAAGTCTGGTCGGGGGAGCCACAGTCAGACCTGCTGGTGTTTTCCAGGTTTCACATCAATGTCCCATGTGCAGTGCCAATGAAAATGCCCTAGAGTTCCGTTAGAAGTAAACATTGTTCGGCCTGGTTTTATGGCACTGCTGATGTGTATTTTGTTATGGTAAATGCTCAGCAGGTCTGCAAGAGTGTGCATTCTGAAGGTCAGTGTGTGCAACTACTCATGAAGACAGTGAAGTGACAGCAATGTTTTTTTGTTTGTAGGTTTTTATAGACTGGACTCGACCTAAAGGTTTCAGAGCGCTTTTCATGAGCACTAGTTACATTAAAGAGGACACAACCATAAAAAAAAAAGAATACAGCACGGGGAGATGAAGTAATATGCCCAGAATCACAGGATCTTCAAGCTAAATGCAGAAACTCCAACCTAATTCCCCAGCTCCAGGGTCAGCAGCCCTAGCCTTCAAGCCACACTCTCAGGAGTA